>NW_013953141.1:136775-138462 GCF_001266775.1 Austrofundulus limnaeus
CAAAAACATCAAAATTAGCACATAAACAGTACTATATAACATTTTAGACACATTCTAGACAGTTAATCAGCTAAAAAAAAGTTAATTTTGGGCTAAGTTACTCTTTAAACTTCCCCAATTATTGTGAGCAGTTTTATAACTTTTACTTAAGTACTTTTTATCAGTGAAATCAGTTTTTACCCAAGTAACTTTCTGTCGATGTATTTTTCTTTTTTTATTTGTTTTAAGTACTTTCTACACCTCTGTAACCCTACTGTCAAAATATTATTTTACAAAAGAAAATTTGAGAAGGGGGTCTCTGCTGTCATTAAGTAGGAGTTTCTTGTTTTATGGGAGGAGTTTGTCCAAGACATGATTAGTTGGTTGTTTTTATGGGCATAGTTTGTTCAAGACATGATTGGTCAGATTGGTCAGAATGGTGATTACAGGTGAAAGCACCACTTGTTCTGCAGTTACTGTCCTCAGGGAGCAGTAAGTGTTTCTGTGATCCCCTTCCACTTCCTAAGCACAGTCTCACAGCAGCCTCATATAGCAAACCCTGCTTGCAGTCAGAGCATAGAGGAGACCCAGTACTAGGACTCATGCATACATGACTGACAGGTAGTTAAGGATGGGGGTAAATCAATATACAGTACATCAAATTCCCATTTCAAATTTAAAATATTAATATTTGATTACACACAAATTTGAGCTGGCTGTGTTGCCAGTGACGAAGGAAAAGTGGCATTTGTACCCAGAGATTGGCAATACTACACTTTCATGCTGTTTTGTTACTGGCAGAGTAAACTAGCCAGAGATAATCAAAAATGACTGTGTTTTATGCAATTTCTCCATGGTTTTAGTCATTTGAATTTGCATGTTTAGTGCTTAACAGTGCACACGGGGTTGATATGTAGCTTTATTATGAGGGTTTTATCCATTGAATGTTTTCATGTGCTCTGTAAGCTATAAACATCAGTCTTGTCCCTTTAAAATAGTTTTTTTCCCCAATGAGAATAACTTGAATAAATTTGTACACAAGTTTTGTAACTGCTTGGAGAGACACAAGTGCCATTGAAATGTATTTAGCTTGTAAGAAAAATAGATATTTTTAACAGTTTTAATTCAAAACATATATTATTCAATGTTTAAATGAATTATTAAAACCCCATATTAATACCTGGTTTTACTTATATTCATGTCAACCTGTCAGAGGATAACCTGGCTGTCCATAGTTTCAGTGGAAACCATCATTAATTACATCACAGATTTTCATTGCCTATCTGCTACCATTCAGACCTAAGCTTCAAACTGTATTTTGCATGGAGCAATAATGTTTTTGCCTGCCTGTGTGAGCCTGTGTCATTTCTCTTTACCATTAGCAAAATATATCTAAAGCCACTGGAAAAATCTGAATTAAACTTCCTGAAAGTAGTTACAGTATTAGATTAATTAGTTTTTAGAAATACACCTAAAACTGATTGTTTGTTTGTTGTTTACATGTCATAAATGTCATAGTTTATAAACGAAATATTTAACTTACATATTAAATATTTCATCCATCCATCCATCCATCCATCCATCCATCCATTTTCTTCCGCCTATCCGGGGTCAGGTCGCGGGGGCAGCAGCTTCAGAAGGGAGGCCCAGACCTCCCTCTCCCCAGCCACTTCTTCCAGCTCCTCCGGGGGAACCCCAAGGCGTTCCC
>NW_013953141.1:139827-145986 GCF_001266775.1 Austrofundulus limnaeus
AACCCAAAGTCCCCAGGCTCAGCTTCCTCAACAGAAGGCAAGTTGGTGGGATTGAGGAGGTCTTCAAAGTATTCCGCCCACCGGCACACAACGTCACGAGTCGAGGTCAGCAGTACACCATCCCCACCATAAACAGTGTTGGTGCTGCACTGCTTCCCCCTCCTGAGACGCCGGATGGTGGACCAGAATCGCCTCGAAGCCGTGCGGAAGTCTTTCTCCATGGCCTCTCCAAACTCCTCCCATGCCCGGATTTTTGCCTCAGCGACCACCCGAGCCGCATATTAAATATTTAGTTAAGCTAATTATTTAACTTGTAACTTAAGTATTTAGTTTTGAGCAAAATATTTAGCTTGAAACTTAAATATTTAGCTAGCTACTTAAATATTGAAGTTGCAACATAAATGTTTTGCCAGCAAATTAAATATTTAGATAGCCACCTAAATATTTAACTTAAATATTTAGCTAACTACCTAAATATTTAGGTTGCAACTTGAATATTTAGCTAGCCACCTAAATATTTAGCTAGCAAGTTAAATATTTAGATAGTTAGCTAAATATTTAAGTGAAATATTTAAGTAGCTACAGTAGTTAAATATTTAAGTTGCAACCTAAATATTTAGGTAGCTAACTAAATATTTAAGTTGCAACCTAAACATTTAGGTAGCTAGCTAAATATTTAGCTTGTTAACTAAATAGTTAATTTGTAAGTTAAATATTTAGTTTATAAACCATGACATATATAAATGTGAATAAATTTGTAGTTATTACAGATTAGTACTGATGTTAGAAACAGCACTAGATTATTAGGGTTTCCTTTTTATAATAGTTTTATAATGTTTGATCTATTATGTGTTAATTGAAATAGATTAGTTACATGTCTGAATCATAAACAACACATAAGTGAACCGTTGTAATAACATTAAGATGAGATTTTTGTTTGAATGCCTGTGATTCAACCGTAGGTCAGAAGGGGGCGAACTCAGGCATTGAAGAACCGTGTATATAAACATGTACTTCCTGACTTTTAGTCAGTGTGGTTTCCTTGTCAGCCCGGTGGCAAATAAACCTCACTCTGGTCAAGAATTCTGGTGTTGTATGACTTTATTCCTTTTACAAATCATTTTATTTAACAATTGTGTTTTCATCTTGACTTTAGTCATATTGAACACGTATTTTCTTATAAATGTATGAATCATATGGTGAAAAACTGACTTTGAAAAATAAATCTGTTCTTAAAAAATGCTAAAGAAAACAAAAATACTGGCGGTAATTTTTGACTGTGTAACTTTACAAACGGCACCCCATAGCTTTTAGTTTTGAACGTTACAGAACATCTGAATTCATTGGGCTGTAAAAAGGTAATAGGTAGATTCTGGTTTTCCCTTAGCTACTGCTGTCTTGATGCCCTTTAGATCAGATCTGAACACTTTGTAGTTAAAAAAAACTGTGTGCTCAGGCTTCAGCTGGATGAAAATGAAGGAGGCTGTTGCTAGAGAATGCTTACTCAGTGGACTTTCACCTGTTAAAGAGTGATTTGGAGAATGATTGGAAAGCAAAGTGGAGGGAACAAAGGAGAAAATTTCAGTTGTGTCTTCAAAAAGGAAATGCATTGATTTCCATTCAAAAAACCAAACTGCTGAAATGCTGAACCACCTGCTGTGATTTTTATTCCTGAGAAGTCTAGCCTGTCCTGTGTCCTGGAAATAAGGAGGACAAACAGAAAGTAGAAACAAACAGAGACAGAAAGATAGGAGCAGGTTACATGTTTGTTACCTGCCTGAGGTGCAACAAAGCTGCATCTTTTCCTTTCAGAAATGACAATCTACTGTAAAAATGTTCCACTGAGAATCATGGGAATTTTAATTTATTGGTGCCACAACCACACCTTACGAGAGCTCAGAGTTTGTGCTGCATTTGCTAATATTAACTGTTGTGACCATCTTGAGGAGTAACTAAACTTTAATTTGTAGTAGATGTTCATACAATGATTACTTTCTTAAAAATTAATTTAAATCAGTTTAGTGTTTCTTAAAACATTTTAATAACATGGTTGATTCAAAGTATTTTAGTCAAAGATTATCTGCATTGTGCTTCGAGTTTATATTTTCAGATGACTGTCATCCACCATTATCAGTGTGTTAAACTGGCTCAGTTAAACAGCCATCTTTGGGTTTCCTAAGTGAGTTGACTGTGATACTCGTCTTGAATCAAGTTGACTCCAAACATTATTAATTTGTAGAGGTGAACCCAGAGATTGCTTTCTGAAGATTTCATAAAAATCTATTCAGTGATTTCATAGAAACATTTACAACAACTGACAAAAAGATTACCACTTCGTCTTTACCTGTTGCTGTTGATTGGACCCAACAATGCAGACTGGCACAAGAAGTTAAAAAAAAAACTAAAAACTTTATTTTAAGCAGAACCAAATTCTGTTGTGACTTCAAAGTCTACTTACAAAATCTCTAAGAACACACTGAGCCACAATGAGAACAGAGAGAGGTTTGCATATGGCATGTTCAAGTAACTAATGTTCAACTGGTAATTTGTAACATCGGCAATGAAGACTTGTGTTAATGGGCATGGGGAACAGGTGAGATGGGCGTGGCAGGACTGAGGTGCAGAGACTAACTAGAAAAGTACTGCGAGAAGTGAAGTGGCCGGTGACACAAATCGTGTTTCCATCCAGTTGTAGAGTGAATTTTTATCGAACTTTTCAAAATTCACAAAAAAATTTAAATAAATAAAAATTTGAATCGAGACTGTTTCCATCGAGTTTCCCTCTCGACTGTTTGATCCGAATCAGACGAGGCTACGCAATGCGTGATTATGTCAGACGTTGGCGACAAGCTTTGAAGTAGTAAAGAGGAAGTGAAACTTGCTAACTAGCAGAGGCTAATAACCTTGGGACAATGGAGCAATTTTTTCGTGAATGCCTTGCTATTGGGCAAGTTGTAATTATTCTATCTATTCAGCTAGTACAGGCTATGTTTAGCGCTGCCAGGAGACGTAGGGAAATAAATGCAATGTTAAACTACGCTGTTGTTGTTGTTTGTAGCCATGTTTTCGGGCGTTTATGATAACATCCGGGACGAGCCAGGAAAGTGGAAACAGCTGAACATCACGTGAGGTAAATATGCGCTACATCAGAATTTATTTGGCAAACGTGTTTCCATCTCCCAGATTTGCACATTAACTACTTTGCAAATCATCCTAAAACCACCTCAAGCGAGCGTAAAAACTTTTTAGCGAATAGAGGATTTTTTTTTCGAATTTTGCTGTTTCCATCTGACTTTTTTTCGCATTTTTAATGCAACACTTCTAAATGCGCATCAAAAAGCCTTGATGGAAACACGGTTACTGAGAAACATGAGGCAACAAAACAATGAACCAAAGAAACTTGAACAAACACAAAACAAAAACACAAATTGTGACTCTGAGTCTCTTGGAGGAGAGATGAAATGTTTCATTAGAGAAGAACCCGTCCAGAATACCTATACATTTTTTTTCTTTTTGATTTTTTACCTGGATTACTGAGATGCATCAGGACACAAATTGTGACATCACTTTAAGCAGTGTGAAAAAATGTATTGGGGTTTGTTTATATACTGAACCTAATTACACTACACATGGTATAGTCTTATTATTAGAAGAACTGTAATATCTGTTAAATGTGATTATTTTGTGTAAATTGATGATTTTCTGTAGATACACGCCTGAACACAAATTCAACAGATAATTGAACTGTTAATATTCATTAAGTCAGATTTTGTCTGTCTGAGGGCATGGCTCCAGCGCTGTTAGGGACCCCTTCCTGATGATGTAATAAAATAGGCAGAGTCATGTCCTGACCATCTTGTTATATTGAATGGACTGCCGTAAAACGAGGCCTGAACGCAGACTAATAAATCGCCTTCAGACCAAGCAGTTCTGTGTGTGGTTGTATGCAGTCTCTTTTCTATTCAATTTCCATGCATTGGTACATTTTCGGTGTGGTTCAAGCACAAAAAAAGGTAAACAAACATGTTTAAAAAAATTTTCTTTCAAGTGGGTGATAAAAAGAAGCAAAAAGCTTTACGCTGTCAGCAACTGTTGCAGATTCCAGTGGGAGGTATATTATAGTAACTGGGAAACTTTACAATTTGAATGTGATTTTAGCAAATATTTACGCTCCAAACTATGATGATCCTCAATTCTTTTCTCATCTTGTTAAACTGCTCCCCATCTAGATTCTCATCTGCTGATCATGGGCGGCACGGTGGCTCAGTTGGTAGAGCTGATGCCTCTCAGCAAGAAGGTCACCGGTTCAAATCTCGGTCCAGGGACCTTTCTGGGTAGAGTTTGCATGTTCTCTCCGCGCATGCATGGGTTCTCTCCGGGTACTCTGGCTTCCTCCCACAGACCAAAAACATGACTGTTAGGTTAATTGATAACTCTAAATTGTCCCTAGGTGTGAGTGAGAGAGTGAATGGTTGTTTGTCTCGTTTGTCTCTATGTGGGGCCCTGCGATGGACTTGCGACCTGTCCAGGGTGTACCCCGCCCCTCGCACTGTGACTGCTGGATATGGGCACCAGTGACCCACGCGACCCTGAAAAGGAAGAAGCGTGTACAGAAAATGGATGGATGGATGGATGATAATTGTTGTAACTCCCGTCTTTTGCAGAACTTTTTTGGACACTTACCCATCCTAAATCTAAGCCCGGATCAAGTTGCTGCCTTGGACATGCCTATTTCGGAGCAGGAGATTTTAGGGACAATCAAATAGTTACAACCCCGGAAGTCGTCTGGCTCAGATGGCTTGCCAAGCGAGTTTTATGCAGCATTCTTGGATCAGCTGGCTCCAATTTTGGCAAACATGTATAAATATTCTTTCAAGAAAGGATCCCTCCCTCCCACTTTGAATCAAGCCTGCATAACTCTGCTGCTCAACAAAGATAAGAATCCCACAGAATGCTCATCTTACAGGTCTATATCATTATTGAACAGTGATTATAAGATATTAGCAAAAGTGCTGGCCTCTCGCCTGGAGTGGGTTTGCCAGTGTTATATCCCCAGATCAGACAGGGTTCGTCAAAAGCTGACGCTCTTTTTATAATATACGTCGTTTACTGAATATTATGCATACCCCTTGTCAAAATAATTCTGAATGTCTTCTGTCCATCGATGCAGAGAAGGCATTCGATAGAGTAGAATGGATCTATATGTTTGAAACTTTGGAGAGATTTGGTTTTGATGAGCCATTTATATCTTGGGTTAAGTTACTGTACTCCTCTCTGTCAGCCATGATTCTGACAAATAATTTCTACTCTAAACCATTCAGCTTACACCGCGGGACCCGACAGGGGTGCCCACTTATCCCTTTACTTTTTGCTTTGGCTATTGAACCTCTGGCTCTGGCAATAAGATCAAACAACTTTATTAAAGGTATCACCAGGGGTAGGTTTGAGCATAAACTCTCTCTCTATGCTGATGACCTTTTGTTATACATATCGGAGCCAGAACGGAGCATCCCTCACATCTTAACACTCCTCTCTCAGTTTATAAATGAGACCCCTGGCCTGTAGATGAGTGTAAACTGTAGAGTCCTGGGGTCGGATTTATAAAACTGGCGTATGCACAATTTGAGCCCAGAAACTTGCGTACGCCACTTTTTACGCCAAGGTTGTGATTTATAAAATCCAAACTTGATGTGAAAATGTGCGGTGCCTCACAGCTCTGACCCAAGCGTACGCTCATTTTGGAGACGTGAAACTGTGACACAGATGGTGAAGTGAGGAATTAGAGCCACACTGTGTAATGATCACTGTCGGATATTTAATTTACCTTCAGAATCAGACTTAAATAAAAGTTCCTGTGCGCAACTCCATTCATCTGCTTCCTCCTCAGACGACCCTGACCCACACAGACCCCTCCCTGACCCACAGATCCCTCCCCGATGAGAACAGCAGGACAGCAAAAGCTTTGGATACACGCGCAGAGCGTGTTTCCAGTCCGTGTTTGTCACGCGCGCGCGGGGGAGATGCGTGCATTCGTGTGTGTGTGTGTGTGTGTGTGTGCGTGCGTGCGTGCGTGCGTGCGTGCGTGCGTGCGGGGCGGGGGTCTGCCGCGGGTAACAGAGCAGGCAGGAGGGGGAGAGGACGAGGAGAAGAGCGGTGGAC
>NW_013953141.1:148126-150912 GCF_001266775.1 Austrofundulus limnaeus
GTCCACCGCTCTTCTCCTCGTCCTCTCCCCCTCCTGCCTGCTCTGTTACCCGCGGCAGACCCCCGCCCCACGCGCGCGCGCGCGCGCGCACACACACACACACACACACACACGAATGCACGCATCTCCCCCGCGCGCGCGTGACAAACACGGACTGGATACACGCCCTGCGCGTGTATCCAAAGCTTTTGCTGTCCTGCTGTTCTTATCAGGGAGTCTGTGGGTCGGGGTCTTCTGAGGAGGAAGCAGATGAATGGAGTTGCGCACAGGAACTTTTATTTAAGTCTGATTCTGAAGGTAAATTAAATATCCGACAGTGATCATTACACAGTGTGGCTCTAATTCCTCACTTCACCATCTGTGTCGCAGTTTCCTATCTCCAAAATGAGCGTACGCCTGGGTCAAATCTGATGTGAGGGACCTCACATTTTCACGTCAAGTTTGGATTTTATAAATCACAACCTTGGCATAAAAAGTGGCGTACGCAAGTTTCTGGGCTCAAATTGTGCGTACGCCAGTTTTATAAATCCGACCCCAGAACTGGCGTGAGGCACCGCACATTTTCACGTCAAGTTTGGATTTTATAAATCACAACCTTGGTGTGAAAAGGGGTGTACGTAAGTTTCTGGGCTCATATTGTGCTTACGCCAGTTTTATAAATCCGACCCCTGGCCTGTAGATGAGTGTAAACTACAGAGTCCTGACCCGACGACATACAGTAGTTCGTCTATGCCTATGTGAGACCGCCAATATAGATGAGCTACTTAACTAACTATGCTTTAACCACGTAAAAAAATGTTTTTGATACATTTTTACGTATATTTTGAAAGTTTACACTACAGAGACTCATTATTGTTAAAAGAAAATATTTGTTAAATAAATTTGTGAATTTTAGAGTGAATAAATCAGTATTTTTTCTACTCGGATTTTGTTCTTTTTTTGTGATATTTTGGTCCACTGTGATAATGAACTGTGTCAAAACAAAACAAACACTCTAAAATCATAAAGCTGAGGTTGTGCTTAAAATAATGATAAACATGGCAAAGTAAATAGTTTTTGAAGTAAAAATATAGAGGTGAATTCAAAGTTAGTCAAAAACAGCCATTTAGACCCCAGACCTCAGAGGGTTAATACAGCAGTAAAGAACAAAATAAATCTAAACATGTGAGTTTAATCGAGAAAAAAATAAACAACCTGTATGTGCATCAGTATCAGCTTTGCCTCTTGACATTGTATCATAAAATAAAACACACAATCGCATCAAACACCCTGAATCAATAACTTTAGTCAGGTAACTGTGTGTGCCGATGCATATA
Organism: Austrofundulus limnaeus; assembly: GCF_001266775.1. Classification (NCBI taxonomy): domain Eukaryota; kingdom Metazoa; phylum Chordata; class Actinopteri; order Cyprinodontiformes; family Rivulidae; genus Austrofundulus; species Austrofundulus limnaeus. Next base: position 149,443 of record NW_013953141.1, read on the forward strand.
TTGATGTTTCCCTCCCTTCATTGTAAACCAAAGGTGTGAGGAAAATGTCTTCAATCAAACTACCTCCTGGTCATCTCAAGCTGAGCACATTAGACCTTGCTTGTTGCTATGGCTACAGGCAGGACGGATCCTTGATGGGAGTTCAGCGGACTTGTCAACAGACAGACAGGCAGGTTGAACTCTAATTTCCCCTAGCATGTTGGGCAGGGCTGCATGCAAAAATAACATCAACCCTAGTGGTCCATATGGCCGATTCCAGGAGGACCAGCTGCTCCGAGCGTTCAGGGCCATAATCTTTATTTCACGCCTTCAGCGAGCCATTTTAATTTCTGATGAAGGACCTGCACTGTTGAGGCAGGAGGATGACAGTTAGTGGAAATACTGAGCAACCTGTATGGAACCGCATTCAGCCTTGCTTATTGAGTCAAAACTAATACACGTTTAAATATCCAACAAAGATTTTCCCTGATCATATCTTTTTATATTTTTGGTCCCACAGTTTTTACTGCTCTAGTTACGTACATAAAGTAATTACCAACACCACACAATGCCTTCTACCTCTGATGTGCTGTTGCCCAGGTGATGCCTCTTATGAATAAGAAAACAATTTTGTGCATACTAAAGCCGTCTCTGGGCAGAGTTTGTATTACCACAGAAGGCTGGTAATTTAATTTTGTTATTGCAAATTGGAAATTTCAGTCCGTCACCCAGCCAGTAAAATAATTTTGAGGCAACCTTGGCAATCCATGCACAGAGTTTCCCACTATCAGAAAACTTTCTGCCTCGATTAAAATGGGACGTTGTTGTCACCAATCACTGTTTATATTAGCCTTGTAATTCAAATAACATGCATACAAGCCAGGAACTGAGTGAAGCAGTCAATGACAGTTCAGTTTTAGAATGAACATATGCAGATGAAACTGGCTCAAACATTCGAGAGAAATTGGAGGTCTGATTTGACTTTGTGCTGCATTACATGAAACCTTCAAAACAAATAAAAAGGTTAAGGAGTTTTAAATGTGTATTATTTGGGTGATGTAATTTACAGTGAATGATTTTCTTTTGTTTTTCTTTAATCCACTTCAGTAGAAAACAAAACTGAATGTTAGTTTCTTAATTTTTGCATCATCATTGGGCTTTTTTTTTACTATAGTAAAGAAGAAAAAGAAAAATGTAGAAGAGAAATACAAGAACTGTAAAGAGAGAAACCGATAGAAATTATACAACATGTGAAATGAACACCAACAACACAAAGGACACCACACCCAACATCTGACCATCAGCAAATGAAGAGAATAAACACCCAGCAACCAAACTTAAACAGATGTATGTACATATACCCATGCACACATATAAACATATACACACACATTTAAACATCTACACCTACGTACAATAATTATAACCTCGTTAATTAATACACACACACACACACACACACACACACACACACACACACACACACACACA
>NW_013953141.1:152722-154755 GCF_001266775.1 Austrofundulus limnaeus
TCCCAGTAGATCAGCAGTTTCTGAAATACTCAGACCAGCCCTTCTGGCACCAACAACCATGCCACGTTCAAAGGCACTCAAATCACYTTTCTTCCCCATACTGATGCTCAGTTTGAACTGCAGGAGATTGTCTTGGCCATGTCTACATGCCTAAATGCACTGAGTTGCCACCATGTGATTGGCTGATTAGAAATTAAGTGTTAACGAGCAGTTGGACAGGTGTACCTAATAAAGTCGCCGGTGAGTGTATACAGTATATACATACACATATATACATATGTAATTTATAGTCAATGATTTTCTATGCGAGTGAGCGGTAAATGATTTACGTGTGCTACAAAAATATTTAGACATATTGCTGATGTGTAACACAACTGGAGACCGCATAGCTGTAACATAATGTGGAGTGGACGGGCACCTGACAGCTTGGACCATCGACTACCTCACCAACAGACCACAGTATGTGAGACTCCGCGACTGTGTCTGATGTGTTAGTCTGCAGCAGGGGGCACCACAGGGCATGGTCCTCTCACCCTTTCTGTTCAGTCTGTACTCGTCAGACTTCAGGTACAACTCGGACCACTGCCACCTTCAGAAGTTCTCGGATGATACGGCCATCATTGGATGCGTATCAGACGGGAATGATGAGGAATACAGGGGGGTCATCATTGACTTTGTTGGCTGGTGTGAGACCAACGCTCTCCAAATCAATGCCAGCAAGATGAAGGAGATGGTCATAGACCTCAGGAGGAAGTCACCCCCCACAGCACCAGTAAACATCCATGGAAAAGTCATTGAGACTCTTACAAGTACCTGGGTGTTCACCTCAACAACAAGCTGGACTGGACTACGAACACAGACGTCTTGTATAAGAAGGGCCAGAGTCGACTCCACCTACTGAGGAGACTGAGGTCCTTCAGTGTCTGCAGGTCTCTGTTAAAGACATTCTACAACACGGTGGTAGCATCTGCCCTTTTTCTATGGAGTGGTCTGCTGGGGGCTGGATGTACTGAAAGGGACAGGAACAGGATGGACAAACTGDTAYRGAGGTCAAGCTCTGTGCTGGGATGTCCTCTGGAGCCTCTAGTAGTGGTGGAAGAGAGGAGGATGTTGGCAAAGTTGACAGCCATCATGGACAACCCCCACCACCCTCTGCATGAAACCGTGGGGGGGCTGAGCAGCTCCTTCAGTCAGAGACTTATGTCGTATTCAGACCTGATAATTTGCTCCGCTTTAAATGAACCAGTTTGTTTCCAGCGTTGGTCCGGACCTTTTGTGCAGGCGTGAATACACTCATGCGAACTCTGGTGCGGGTCAAACAACCGGACTGAGACCTGCTTTTTGAGGTGGTCTCGGTCCGCTTCCAAACGAACTCTGGTGCAGTTCACTTTAGTTCTCTTCTGGTGTGAATACAGATCAGACTCTAACCGAACCAACTGCATTAAACATGCACCTTTTTGGACTTCACAGGCCACCAATGCTGAGCTAAATAAACTGAAGTCATACCTGTTTTGTCGTCTCCTGTTAGCAGCTCTGCTGGCAGCATGTTGTGGGTCAGAACACACAGAGCACCTCTTCTCCTTTGGGTTGCGGGACACATTTACTGACGCCGCTCCAAAATTAGAATATCATCACGGAATCACCATTAAATTAGCTGCTTCTGACATTTTAAATGCTATTGCAGTTGTACTATCAGTAAAAATGTGCGCATCAGAACCGCAGCATGCAGGACTTTCTGGTTTTCTTCTGGGTCTGCGGCTCAGTCTCGCTCCTGTCCTTTTTTTGTCCAATGGGAGCAATGATCGTCAGCCTCGTGGCTTTGTTTACAAGTTACTGTATAGTTCGTTTGCAAAAAAGCACAATGTGAATGCAAACCACAACAAATGAAAAAAAAAGTCCATTTTGGGTCTGGACCAAACAAACCAAAGGACTTTCTTGGTCTGAATATACCCTTAAACATCCTCGCCGCAGGACGGAGCGCTTCTGTAGGTCATTCATTCCAACTGCAGTTAGACTGTATAACACATCATGAT
>NW_013953141.1:155167-158808 GCF_001266775.1 Austrofundulus limnaeus
CACTAACAGACATTCACCCATTCACACACTGATGATGGTGAACACTGTAGCCACAGCTGCCCTGGGGCACACTGACAGAGGTGGGGCTGCCATGCATCGGTGCCACCGGACCCTCTGACCACCATCAGTAGGCAAGGTGGGTGAAGTGTCTTGCCCAAGGACACAACGACTGAGACAATGTGAGGCATTTTGATGTTATCGCCCCCTGCCTCCCAGATTAGGTATTGCGCTAATCATCCTCACTTGCACTAAGTTGGCTCATCACCTTTCCTGGCTTTATAAGGAAGTGCTGGAGTGCATCTCATCGCAGAAGCATCGCCTCTGTTGGGGATGAGCTCAGCCTGCTACTTGTTGTCTCCTAGAGAGTCTTTTTTACCTTTGTTCCTGTGCTTGCTTGTTTTCAGAAAAGACCTCCAGCACCTTAACCCCCGCCTTGGAAACCGAGCCAAACTCACCTGGATCTCATGCGCTGCCTCCAACGTAACCCTGTAAATATGTCTGCACTTGTAAAAAACTCACCTGTGGAACTTCACCTGTTGGACCTCCTCCTCCAAGTTTCATATCCTTCACCAACCTGTAAGCCTCATCTTCAAATTATTAACTGCTCAAAACCATACCGGAAAACCTACCTGTTATTCATCTCTGCAAAACCTCTGTTTCAGGTCCCGTCCCCAGATCCCAGCACCGTTGTAAATAAAATCACTTACTTTTTATATTCTCTGTCTCAGTCTCTGTTTCATCATTGGTATTTGCTCACGTCGACCTTCATCTGAAAATCTGATAGAATGCTTCAGCCAAGCCATACGTCCGTGAGCAATACTTCTGATAATCAGACACTCGGTGCTACAAGTCAACCCGATTCCAAAACAATTGATCATGACCAAAATTAAACCAGTTATACGCAGCGCAACAAGAAACTCGTGCATTATTAGGTCAAATTACACAGCATATCTCAGCCCTTGATAATAAATTAAACACTTTTTTTTCCTGTTAATCCTGTCATTCCCCCAGCTGCCACGCCCCCTCCATCTGTCATACCTCCTAGAGAAGCAGGCATCCGTCCCTCTGAATTTTTTGATGGGGACATAAATCAGTGTGCCGGATTTTTTGCTTCAATGCCGGTTAGCTTTTGCTTGTTCCCCTTCGTTTTTTCCCACTCATTCCGCCCGAGTTACATATATTGTTTCTGCTTTAAAAGGGAAAGCCCTTAGATGGGCACAAGCATTTTTGTCTGCTCATTCATCCGACACTCTCACATCCCAGTTATTCATCCAAGAGTTTCAGCGTGTGTTTGACCATCCCCTCCAGCAGGAGGAAGCAGCGAAACTTTTAATCAACTTACGACAAAGAATTAAATCTGCAGCGGAACACTCTGTGGATTTTCAAATCATTGCTGAGGAGGCTGGTTGGGAGGAACTCGCCCTGAAAGGTATTTATGTTAATTTTTTATCCGAACAACTCAAAGATCAATTGGCTTCCCGGGATGAACCCGGAAGCTTGGATGAATTAATCACCTTATCCATACAAATTGATAACAGATTAAAAGAACGAAAGAAGGAAAAGAACTACACYTCCCAGAATCCTCGAGTTTCCTGTTTCTTCGTCAGTGGTGAGTCTCCGCCTCCTCCTACAACAGCTGTTATCAATCACGCTGAACCCATGCAGATTGGACACACTCGTTTGTCTCCTGAGGAGAGGCAAAGATGTTTCACAGCCAAACTTTGCATCTATTGTGGCAACAAAGGACATTTTGTTGCAACCTGCCCGCTGCGGGGAAACGGGTTGTCTCGTCAGTTAGACCAGGGGAAACTGACGAGACAAGACAATTTCTCTCCTAACTCTCTGTTTTTTCTTCCTGCTACGCTGGTTTATGGACAAACTAAGCTACCTATATCAGCCCTTGTGGACTCTGGTGCAGAACAAAACTTAATCTTGAGTGACTTAGTAGAACAACTGGAACTTCCTATCTCACCCCTCAACCCACCATGCTCCATCGCCGGTGTCACTGGACAACTTTTGTCTCAGGTCAACAGACTCGTCCCCAGGTTACACATCATTGTGTCTGGCAACCATCATGATCTGGGTGAGTTTGTTATTTTCAATTCTACCTCCCCACAACTCATTTTTTGGTTATCCGTGGTTGTCTCTACATAACCCCACTATAAATTGGAAAGAAAAGAGGATTGAAAATTGGAGCACCTTTTGTTTACAACATTGTTTAAAGTCGGCTGTATCAGTCTCCGTTAAAGGGGAGGAACCTGTGGAAACAGCTGATTTATCCACTGTTGAACCTACTGTTTTATCTTCAGTTCCTGAGGCCTATCATGACCTGGCATCTGTTTTCAGTAAAAACAAAGCACTTTCATTATCCCCTCACCGACCGTATGATTGTGCTATAGATTTAATACCAGATTCACCATTACCATCCAGTCGCCTTTATAATCACTCTGGCCCCGAAAAGGAGGCCATGAAAACATACGCTGATGAATCATTAGCTTCTGGTATCATTCGTCCATCCAAATCTCCTCTAGGGGCAGGATTTTTCTTTGTCTCCAAGAAAGATAAATCCCTTAGACCCTGCATAGACTACCGAGGCCTCAATCAGACTACTGTAGAAAATAAATATCCTTTACCTCTATTAGACTCCGTCCACGATCAGCTCCACTCCGCAACCATCTTTACCAAACTTGATCTCCGTAATGCCTACCATGTTGTGCGAATAAAGGAGGGAGATGAGTGGAAGACAGCGTTTAAGACACCTTTAGGTCACTTTGAATATTTAGTCATGCCTTTTGGATTAACTAACGCCCCTGCAGTTTTTCAAGCATTGATCAATGATGTACTCAGAGACTTCCTCAACGTGTGTGTATTTGTATATTTGGACGACATACTCATTTTTCACGTGACATCCAACAACATGAAAGACATGTCAGAGCGGTTCTTCAGACTCCTTGAGAATCAACTCTACGTTAAAGTAGAGAAATGCGAGTTTCATGTCACATCAGTATCCTTTTTAGGATTCATTCTGGAAAAAAGGGTCAGGTTAGAACTGACCCTGAGAAAGTAAGAGCAGTTTCCGAGTGGCCAGTATCTAATGACCGAAAACAATTACAACGTTTTCTTGGTTTTGCCAACTTCCACAGACGATTCATCAAGGACTACAGTCGCATCGCCGCACCTCTCACCCAACTTACCTCCATATCCAAGACCTTCTCCTGGACTCCTGAGGCAAACAGCGCTTTTGGTGAGTTAAAGGCTAGTTTCTCCCAAGCACCCATTTTGTGTCACCCAGAACCACACAACCAATTTTTTGTTGAAGTGGATGCCTCGGACCTAGGAGTTGGGGCAGTGCTATCTCAGAAATCAGAATTTGATGGTAAAATGCATCCCTGTGCCTTTTTCTCCCGTCGTTTATCTCCTGCTGAGATAAATTACGACGTAGGTAACCTATAACTGTTAGCCATTAAACTCGCCTTTGTAAAGAACCCTGCTTTATGAGATTAATACCAGCTTAATCTCATAAAACTCATGTTCCACAAGATCTTGCAGAAATGAAATCAGAATTAATGAAACCTCCCCTCTGGTCATGAATGTGAAAAGAACTTGTCAGATTTCTCAAAATAAAGTAATTTATTTTAGAT
>NW_013953141.1:159224-163103 GCF_001266775.1 Austrofundulus limnaeus
TAATAGAAGATTAAATGAGACAACATATATGTAGGACTTTGTCCTATTCACTTAAAGAAAACAAAAACACTTTAAAATGATTTTCTTCTTATAAGTGTAAAAAATAAAATCAAAGACAAGGAAAATAAACAATAGAAAAGTTTTTTTCACCAGGGTTACCTCTACACCTTAGAAGAATGGAGGCATTGGTTAGAGGGTGCTGATGCTCCATTTATCATACTCACTGACCATAAAAATCTATCTTATCTTCAAAATGCTAAAAGGTTAAACCCAAGACAAGCCAGGTGGTCTCTGTTCTTTGCTCGATTTAACTTTTCCATTACATACATTCCTGGGTCCAGAAATATTAAACCCGATGCCCTCTCCAGACATTTCTCTTCTGCAGAAAAGACAGATAAGGACATTAACATCCTGCCTACCTCCTGCTTCGTGGGTACTCTTTCCTGGGACATTGAAAACTCGATTCGCCTGGTCCAACAGTCTGAGCCCGACCCCGGTACTGGACCCCCTGGTACCAGGTTCATTCCCAAAGACATTGTAGGTAAAGTTTTGGATTGGACACATAATCATCGGTTCACTTGTCATCCCGGTATGTCACGTATGTTGTCATTTTCCAAAAGATATTTCTGGTGGCCTACAATGTACCAAGATATCAAAGAGTTTGTTGCAGCATGTCCCACCTGTGCTCGTAATCAACAACCTGCTGGATTTTTGCAACCTTTACCCATTCCTACTCGCCCATGGTCCCACATCACCCTGGACTTCGTTACTGGACTACCCCCCTTGGAAGGTAACACAGTTATATTAACCATTGTTGATCGATTTTCCAAAGCAGCACATTTCGTCCCATTAAGCAAACTCCCCACGGCATTCGAGACTGCTCAGCTACTGGCCACCCACGTGTTTCGCCTACATGGGATCCCCACTGACATTGTCTCAGATGGAGGACCTCAGTTCATGTCGCACGTTTGGAAGGCTTTCTGCAATGCTTTAGGGGCCAAGGTCAGTCTTTCCTCAGGACATCATCCTCAGTCTAATGGGCAAACGGAGAGGTGCAACCAGGAACTGGAGGCCACCCTCAGGTGCGTTATAAACAACAACCCCCCTCTTGGTGTCAACATCTGTCCTGGGTAGAATATGCACACAATTGTCACACCTCCTCTGCCACTGGTTACTCACCATTTGAGGCTTCTCTTGGATATAACCTACCACTTTTTCCCAAAGATGACATTGAAAATATGGTTCCATCTGTTCATCTCCATGTACAACGCTGCCGACGACTCTGGAACCAAACCCAAAGAGCCCTCCTTCGCACTGCACAACAAAACCAGAGATTTGCCAATCGTCATCGTTCTGTCGCCCCATCCTATCAAGTTGGATAAGAGGTATGGCTTTCCACATGCGACATTAACCTTAAAGATTTTCCTAGAAAGCTTTCCCCTAGATTCATCCGCCCATTTCTCGTGGAAAAAAATCATCAATCCCACTGCTGTCAGACTTCGATTACCCGCCAACTTGAAAATACATCCCACCTTCCACGTATCTCAACTGAAACCAGTCTCCACGAGTCCACTGAACCCACCTACTAACACCCCACCTCCCACCCGGCTTTTGGACAATCAACCCGTTTACACGGTCCGTCGCATCCTGGATGCTCGTCGCCATGGATGTGGACACCAGTTCCTGGTTGACTGGGAAGGATATGGTCTGGAGGAGAGGTCATGCATTCCTAGGTCCTTCATATTGGACCCCGATCTCATCACGACCTTCTACAGGAATCATCCGGAGAAATGTCTCTGAATCGCCAGGAGGCAATTGTTGAGGAGTGGGTATTGAGGTATTTTGATGTTATCGCCCCCTGCCTCTCGGATTAGGCATTGCACTAATCATCCTCACCTGCAGTGAGTTGGCTCATCACCTTTCCTGGCTTTATAAGGAAGTGCTGGAGTGCATCTCATCGCTGAAGCATCACCTCTGTTGGACATGAGCTCAGCCTCCTACTTGTTGTCTCCTAGAGAGTTTTTCTTACCTTTCTTCCTGTGCTTGCTTGTTTTCAGAAAAGACCTCCAGCACCTTAACCCCCGCCTTGGAAACCGAGCCAAACTCACCTGGATCTCATGCACTGCCTCCAACGTAACCCTGTAAATATATCTGCACTTGTAAAATACTCACATGTGGAACTTCACCTGTTGGACCTCCTCCTCCAAGTTTCATATCCTTCACCAACCTGTAAGCCTCATCTTCAAATTATTAACTGCTCAAAACCATATCGGAAAACCTACCTGTTATTCATCTCTGCAAAACCTCTGTTTCAGGTCCCGTCCCCAGATCCCAGCACCGTTGTAAATAAAATCATTTACTTTTATATTCTCAGTCTCAGTTTTATCATTGGTATTTGCTCATGCCGACCTTCATCTGAAAATCGGATATGATGTCATCAGTTAGACTGAATAACACACCATGATGTCATCAATTAGACTGTATAACACATCACGATGTCATCAGTTAGACTGAATAACACATCATGATGTTATCAGTTGGACTGAATAACACATCATGATGTCATCAGTTAGACTGTATCACACATCATGGTGTCATCAGTTAGACTGTACAACACATCATGATGTCATCAGTTAGACTGTATAACACATCATGATGTTGTCAGCCACTTGGACAATTCACCTACACTGCCATCACTAATATGCACCTGCATATATATTCATTTATGTACTGTACTAGGTATTTGAACATTGTTATGTCACAAGTATAGTGTTTTTTTTGTTTTTCTATTACTTATCTTTATTCTATCTCACCCTGTCCTGTTTTGAGTTGCTGTAATGTGCAAATTTCCCCACTGTGGGATCAGTAAAGTTTTATCTTATCTCATCTCATCGAACCCCGAACGCACCAATGCACCAGAACCCAGAAGTCTTTATTCCTAATAATTGTCATGCTACATTTTTTTTTACTATTTTAACTAATTAGTTTTGCAAAAGCATTTTTCATATTTAAATGGTTTTACTAATCGTAAATAGGTAGGGTGAATTAAAATGAGCACAGCACAAAGATAAAACTGAGGTCAGCTGATCTCACTCATTTCCCAGTCTTTGTTTTTTGGTTTATTATGCTTTTGATTAGTCAAGAAATAAATTGAGTGCATATTGTGTAAATTTAATCCACAAGCCTCCAGAATCTGTTTTTCCCTTTAAAAATAGCTTCTGGATGACACCTGGATGTTTACCAAATTTAAATGTTGTTTATACCCCTCATCTTCTCACTTCCACCTTTTACTTTCTGATTTTACAGTTATTTCTTTCACATAGTGTTACATTTAAACTCATCTTTGCTGATACTGTCATCACAACCATAACATGGGAGGGGGGTCTGGAGGTTCTCCCCCAGAAAATTTTGAATGAAGTAGGTGCTGTTTCCTGCATTCTGCTATATTTACAGGTTGTTAAACATATTTTAACCCTCTAAGGTCGAGCGGGCAAAGACGTCATGCATTTAAAGGGCTACTGCAAATAAATGGCAGCATACAGAGCGTTCATTTGAACTGGGTTGGACAGCATGGACTTCTAACTTTATAAAAGTAATACTTTTATGTAGCTTTTTTTACTTACTTCCAAATAAAGCCAGATTTGATGCATTTTTTTCATAATGCTGTGTGCATTTTTACACATTTGGTGAACATTCAGAGAATGCTTTGTGACCAGTGTGAGGACCTCTTTGTTTTGGTTGGGCTGTCTGTTTTTTTATTTTTTATTTTTTTCTGTCTACAGGTTCTGATTAGCAGTGTCAATCAGCCTGACTGGGTGCACCTGGCCAGTGATCCCAGCCTGAGTGAAGACTTCCACTGTGTGTGTGTGTGTGTGTGTG
>NW_013953141.1:172109-174644 GCF_001266775.1 Austrofundulus limnaeus
ATGTTCAACTTTGTGTTTCGTGACAATAAATATTGTAAGTTTTTGAATAAGAGTGAATTCATTTCAATGCATGCAGAAGTTGATACAACAATAGCTACACACAAACGCACACACATACTGTATATCAGTCTAACATTTTGATCTTCCGGACCTTGGTCTCATAAAATGTTCTCTGACTGGACCTCTTTAAATTTTAATTGAATACCCCTGCTTTAAAGAGCTCTCAGCAGAGAGCAGGTCAGAACGAGCTGTACGACTGTGCAGACGTCAACAAGTTTTGTTTAAGAAAAACAACACCTTGCAGTACTTCAACACTTCCTATCTTTTTAACTAACATCTTTGGTCTAAACTAACACAGTCAGTTTTTTTGTGAGAGTATAACATTATAACATGATATAAAACTCAAAAAAGTTGATTTTACATGATATTGACCCTTTAAGTATTTTTTTTAGGTGGCAATAAATGATGATTTGCAGTTACAATGTTAAGGAATCTAGTGATTAGGGAGAGACAGTCCTATAGTTAGGATGTGTAACTGGTCAGTCTTTTTTCAGTGTATAGAATTAAGCCGGGCGGCACGGTGGCACAGTTGGTAGAGTTGATGCCTTTCAGCAAGTAGGTCACCGAATCAGATCCCGGTCCAGGACCTTTCTGGGTAGAGTTTGCATGTTCTCTCCGTGCATGCGTGGGTTCTCTCCGGGTACTCCGTCTTCCTCCCACAGACCAAAAACATGACTGTTAGGTTTATTGATAACTCTAAATTGTCCCTAGGTGTGAGTGAGAGAGTGAATGGTTGTTTGTCTTGTTTGTCTCTATGTGTGGATGGATGGATGGATGGATGGATGGATGGATGGATGGATGGATGGAATGAAGCCATTGATGAATTGACTATACCAGATCAAATGTGACTAACTCAAAGATGAATTCTTGTCAAGATGTCTTAACCACTACACTTTTACTTTCATTACCATAAGTTATTTTAGTTAAACATAGACAAATGATATCAACAGAAATGTAGCTGGTGAATGCAAAAAATAAGTGATTTGCAGTTATGCTGATAGGTAACTAACTAATAAGTAACACAATATTCTATGTAGATCAGGGTTCACCAAGTCTGATGCTGAAAAATAATTTTACCAAACAATTTTTATGTACATTCTTGCTCCAACACAGCTGAATTAAACAATTAAATAATTTCTTCAGGATGTCATTAAGTTTGTCAGAGGACTGTAAAGCTTTAGACTTTAAAGCTGTAGGACAATATCTCCAGAAAAAACTCTTAATAATTTACAATACTGTTGCATTTTAGGCTTGCATTAACTACCGTTAAATGGTTATACAGTTTTAGAAAATATCTGGTATTTTAAATGTAAACTGATGCCCAAATTCTATACATAGTGTATAGAAAATGAATATGAAATAAGAATGAATGTCTTAAAAGCTGTGAACCATATCATAGCTGCTTTACTTAGCCACTTAAATATTTAAAGTAAGATGTGTCCAACAAGTTATTTCAAACTGATGTGTTTTATTTGTCTTTTTTTTTTCTTAAAAAATGTTCTAATTTCAAAGATTAGCTGCAGCTTAAACTACTGACGGAGAACTTCCTCTAAAATCAACTTTAAAACCAGGTTGGCTAAATTCTGGTCTCAGTTGTGGGCAGTGTTGGTCCTTGAGTGCAACAGTCCATCAACCTTTGAATGCATCCTTTCTCCAACACACCTGAAACAAAATGGAAACATGTTAGTAAGTTTAGCAAAATGCCTGCTCAGCACCCACTCATTTGATTCAGGTATGTTGAATCAGGAATGCATCCAAAATTTGCAAGAGTTGCACTTGAACCGGCTGTTTTGACCAAAATTTTTCATTTTTACTGTTATGCTGAGCCACTCTTCTAGACTGACCAGATGTTCAGTCATCTACAAAGTAACCTCACTAATGGTGATACTGTCTAAACAACGATTGTACCATTGAACAAAGTGAGATTTGTAAATTTTAAAGGTTGCAAGTTTGGTCAAGTTGTTATTAAATAAACTTTTCTATTGTAATTTAAAGTTCATTTAAATGTCATGTTAATGAATTTGATATACAGGGATGTTTAATTCCAACTGGTTCATTGCCTCTGTTTATTGCTTTTGATAATAATTCAATAAACATTCAAAAGAGACCTGTTTGGTTTTTCTTTCATTGTTGTTCAAGCAAACAATTTATTTGCATTACTTTTTTTTTCTTTTTGCAGGGTAAGTTCATATTTTAACAGTGAGTTCATGTGATTCTATTTCAGAAAGGTAACCTTTAAACACCAACTGGGAATCACTTGAGAGAACCTCACTTTTTAAAATCTGAACTAGCCCTTTAATGAAAAAGTAAATTAAGAAAGTCCTGATGCATCTCAGTAATCCAGGTAAAAAATCAAAGAGAAAAAAATTGTATAGGTCTTCTACAAACCCAGGAGCCAGGCAGAAAGAGAAATCACACACACGACAGGCCCTGGAGCAGTGTGGTTATCCTGACTGGGCTTTCCTGAAAGCAGAC
>NW_013953141.1:175900-179780 GCF_001266775.1 Austrofundulus limnaeus
GATAAAATAAAACTCAATCCATGAGTTTTCCTTTGTGCTGAGTGTGGTTTTTTTAGTCAGCTGGGCATTTTAGCTTTAGGCTCAATTTGTGTTGGCGTCAAGATGTAACTGCTGTGAGGAAAGACATGGCAAGACGAAGCTTTTGACAGCGTCAGTTCCAGCAGACTTTTGGTTTGTTTGTTTGGTTCGGCTTCAGCTTCAGCTTCAGCTTCAGCTTACTCCATTTTACTCCAAAATTAGGAAAATTTTATCCCACAGAGGGTTTAAAACGCCTCGTTTTAGCAGTTTGAATGCACATGTTTAGGAAGACAGCTGATCAGCTTGGAACTAGCCATCAAGTGAATGAACAACACTACAGAGTGTGGGCGGCTTTTAAAGGGGAAGTCACAGGTGACTGGGCCCAACAATTAAGGTCGGAGGTGCAAAACACAGGTGCAAACACTAAATTAAAGTTGTGCAACTTCAGGTTGCCACAGAGTCATGTGAAATTGATTAAAATATCATTTGGTACTTATTTTAATTAGGTAAATGCTGATTTTTTACTTTAGTTTTACTTAATTTAATTGCTTTTTTTCCAACTTAATTTTTTAAACTTCCATAGAACTGTTTTATTAAGTAATGAAAATCTAAAAAAATGATAGTTCACAAAACTACAGGAAATTGCTTGAAAAATGTAGCCTTATTTTTTTTTAAAGTTTTATCTGAGTAATATTTATTACAGTGCATGTGACGATTAAATGTATAAATCTTACAAAAACTGGGGATTTGTGTGTAAGCATGTTGAACAAATACTTGGCCCCCAAATGATTGTGGCCCCTTGATGCCCCCCACTGAAAAATCCTAGATCCACCACTGGTTACAGGTCATTCAACCCCAGATCTTTATTCTGAGCCACCTCCGATCTGTTCACATCAAATTTGGGGTCACTAGCCTGTTCTCATGCCAAGTTATGAACTTGTACACTTTTGGTTAAACACAGTTACAGAATGTGTAACTTTTTTTTATCCATCTTGAACTCATATTTCCCTCATACCAATGGACTGTCATTTGAAAATACACAAAGAGGCGATCAAATATTTTATTAGCGGCAGTTTTTTCTCTCCGTTGGGAAATGTTGTTTTTGCTGTCAAAGCCGTCCCTCTTGCCCAGGCTTATATTTGTGAAGACAGCTCCCAATTAAACAAAGCAACCAATGACACATATCAAAATAATGCATGCCAAGAACCGGCTGAAAAATGAGAAACTCACAGCAAAATATTTCATTTCATCTTGTGATGTGAACAGATTGAAGCAGGGGTAGCTCTGCAGTTGGAAGTGACAAAACTGTGTGTTCACAGACAATTAGCCACAGCAAGAGATGTGTGTACTGTTCTACAGATACTGTATGTAGCAGGCCTGAGGTTTTTTTTACTGCAGAGATTTAAATTATTTATCACCAAAACCAAGAACATATATGTGGCTTCAACGTACCACATAGCATACCATCATAAAAATTATTATAATTCAAACAGCAAGATCTCATAAGGAGCTTGTCAACGGAGCTTAGCCATTTTTCAGATTTCCCTTTTCATTAGCATCAAACATGTGCCCTCAAGAGCCTCTGTTTCAAGAGTAAATAAATTCCTAATGTCTAAATGTAGCACCACGGTGCAGCTCTGAAAAGAAACAAACAGAGCTGAGCTCAGTTTGAACACTCTGTGCTCAAGGGTTAAAAAAACAATGAAAATGAAGACAAAAAAGGTAATGAAAGAACTTGGAAACCTTCCTAGTATGATATCGAATTCATTTTGTTTAATCAAGAACTGATACCTAATTCAAGAGGTCTAATTAGAAACCAGATTGCACACTGTGGGAGCTGAGGCTGAAAAAAAGGCAGATTATGTGTATGGGACACACTGTCAAGCTTAGGGCTGTAGAAAAATGAAAGTGAGAAACTTACTCCATTCATTTGAAAAAGTATTCTTTCATGAACACAGGAACAGCAGTAAATGTGAACGTAGAGTTGAGAGACTTTGTGTCAAAAATGTCATGACATCAGATGGCTTGATTTCTTCATTAACCCTTTAATTTAAAACACAAACAAAATAGCCAAAGCTATTACATGCAAAGCATCACCAAGCACCATAACAACTCCAAAATTATTTCAAGGCATTTAAAATATATTCTCTGTACACTTTGAATGCAAACCACACAGGCCTTTAAGTAGTATGCATGTGCAAAGTTGTAACTGCTGGAGCAAAGTTAAGGTGCTTAAGTTTGGTTCAACAGCCTGCTAATCAGGACTACACCTAGTCAAAAATCAGAATAAATTCACAAGGTTACATAGCTGCACCCTTAATCATGAGCTAAATTAGCTTGCTAGACAACGTGTGGCAGATCAGTTTCTCTAATTCTACGTTGGGCAGACATGAATGTAATTAACTGAATCTTAAATAAGGGAATTCACTATCAAAAGTTGAATAAAAACACAAAAGGAACTGAATATTTGGATCAAGGAAGTGTGCCAACACACATCACAAGTTGCATGAACTGTAGAGAACACACCTACACTACCACAAAAAAGGCAATGCCAGCTATCATCAACTGATGGTCCTCGGGCCATATTTTACCTACAAGCTCATTTCAAATGGCTCATAAAACATTTTGTCATTATCAAATCATACACAATTTGGCACAATGCATAACGCTATGCATGTTATAATGCTAACCCTGCATGTTTTAAATATTCCTTCAATGCCCCACACCTGACTCAAAAGATTTAATGACATCATCAGCATGTCACCTAGTTCTGCAGGAATCTGGTCCTGACCCATTTAATTAAAACCATTTTTTTTAAATGTTGGGAGTCATCTAAAACCAGCATGACAATAATTTCTGAGAAGCAGGGTTTTAAACCACCACAAAGCTGCCTGATTCAGACACTAAATCATAAAAGTGAGAGGACATGCAGCTGAGCACAATCAAAGATGAGTTATACTGGCCAGACAACTTGTAGCATGTTTGAATTGTAATGTGAGTAAATGTGCTTTGTGAACTACTGTGCATTACTATAACTTTACTGCTGTACAGAACAAACATTCTTCATACAAAGGCGTCACTCAAAGGGATCCACGATTAGTTGTAAAATTAGACTTTATTTGATAAACATTTATTTTAACTGTAAAATAAAGACTGTAAAAATACTGTAGGCTGTTTAGTTTTGTAAATTTTTAAAAATATATTTTAACATGTGTAGGAGAAACACTTATAGAAATATAAGGTTTTCTACACCTCTCACAACAAGGTTATGAGGAAATTATTTATCACAGATTCTTCTTATTTTTTGTCAATATCTCGGCCGTACAAAGTGAATTAAACACACAATAAGTGGGCCGACTCGATCAGTTCAATTTGATCCGTAAACAATATGTGATCGTTTATTATATAAACAGATAAATATTAGAGGTGTCCATGGTATCGGATCCGTACTCGTACTCGTACAAGCCGGCCGATACTCTTAACCGATACCGCTTTTGTCCCCTTTTTTGTTCCTCCTGTGCTGCGCTGCACAAAGGGTAAACAACAATCCATACCAGGCGGGGGCGCTAACGACCTGACACGTTATTTCCGACCGCACCCCCGATTAACAGAAGAAGAACGACGAGAAGAAGAAGAAGAAGTAACGTCGGCAGTTTGGAGATATTTAAGAGCAGCACGGAGGAAACAAACCAGCAGACTGTCTGCTGTGCTCTGCTAACTGTCAGAGGAGGAGTGAAAGTTGGATGTTTTAACAGCAGCAGTTTGATTCAACATTTGAGGACATGACATGACAATTCAAAGAGTTTGCTGCTGCTAGCAGTAGACTTCATAAACAGCACTGTTGTTTCAGTAACTTCAATGC
>NW_013953141.1:182136-183207 GCF_001266775.1 Austrofundulus limnaeus
AACTTTAATTCCTAAAGGTTTGCTTTTTATGTTTTGATGTTGAATTCAATTTTTTGATGGCAAATTTGGGTGTACTGTTTTTTTATGTTGGGGGTGCGGCTTATAGTCTGGTGCAGCTTATAGTCCGCTGCGGCTTATATGTTAATGTTCGCGGATTTGTTTTTAAATGGCGGGTGCGGCTTATAGTCCGAAAAATACGGTACACATACTTAGAGTAGAACAGTAAAACGTCAGTTCTGATGTTAAATAAACCAAACATTTACTGGCACATTAAACTTAGATTCTGGCAAGGCAAATAGTATAAGCAAAAAGAGGAAAAAGTAAGATTAGTATTTCTACTTTTACTTTTACCAAGTGTGAGTCAACCAGATCTACACCCCCTTCTCAACTCAGCTTTGGCCACCTCTGATTGGTGAGGAAGACTCGGTAGGTCCGCTCACCTTCGTCGGTAAAACATACGTGTTATTTCTCTGTTAACCTTCTGGGTCTGCTTCAGTTCCGAGAGGGAAAAAGAGCTGATCTGGTTTCTCCTTCAAAATAAAATCATTTCCACGAAAGGAAGGAAAAATCAATAATTGCTTCGGAGGTTTTAAAACCTTGAGGGGAATCCTAGAGGAAAACCCCCTCGTTGCCTCTTGAGTTAGGTTTTCAGCTCATAAGCTGAAATCCTCCGAAGAGGAAAAACAACCTTTCCTTGTTGAGTCAGGAAGTCAGAGTGTCTCTCAAAGCTGTCCGGTGTTAGTATGGAATGGACAAGTTTGGTTTCCGCCCTCAGGCGTTAAGGATGAGTCAGAAGAAGGAAAAGACTTGTGCCAGACGCCAACAAATCTACCAAGGTTATTGCTGTATAGTTGAATAAACAAACATCATGATAACCTACTAACTTATCCTCTGTTAAGACTGTCTAAATGAAATCACTGAAAAATGTATGATGATTACTTCAGACATGTAACATCTCTGTTTCATTATTATGGGATAAGACAACTGTCAGAATCATTGTATGTGTAAGAGTCTACATTTGTACATGTAAGTCTATAAACGTACATAAATTTGTTACAACTTTGCCACATT
>NW_013953141.1:195024-199269 GCF_001266775.1 Austrofundulus limnaeus
TGTGTGTGTGTGTGTGTGTGTGTGTGTGTGTGTGTGTGTGTGTGTCCATGCATCGCAAGGTGCGTGTTGTCCTCGGGTGAGACAGATGTGCTGTTTTCTTGAACCATGCTCATCAAGCTCCTGTGTTGGTTAAAATGAAAGTTTTGGCATTTATTGATCAAAGTTTCAAAGATTAAATGTTTACTATCTCCAACATGATCATTATTATAGGTGTACTGATTAAAATGAACAGAAACAGCTGGTCTGTGATCGTTTATTACATTACATTTTCATTTCTAAAAAAGATCAACTACTGCATTTTGTAATAATCGCTGCAAAGTATTAAAAAATGCATTAAAGATTTTTTATTAATTTTGTGTCAATTATTACACAACACGGTTTTAGTCTGGGTTTAATTCATTTTGAACTTTGATTTTATTACATTATTACATAATGCATAGTTATTACAAAACTGTGACAGGGACTCTCTTCTCTAGCACCTGAGAATAGATCTTACTGAGGAGGCTGAGGACTGTGATTCCCTGGTAACTGAACTCACCCTGTGTTCCCTGTCAATTCACTGGCACTGTCCCTGATATTACTGAACCAGTAAGATACATTTAACATTTATTACATATACATTTGTACATGCTTGTGCTACCACAGAGACTGACTCAAGATCAAGCATGATGGCAGGTCAAAACGTTTGAATTTTCTGTATTTTATTAATATAAAAATAATTATAATTATGTATTTTTAATGTAAGAGTTATATTGTACAATATACTAGTAATCACAACAGTGGCATTACTTGTTTTTTATTATTATTTGTGGTTAGTTTTAGTTATTTTTGGTTTTCCCATCCTCCTGTGTTAGGTCTTTATTTAGGCTCTAAGAGTCAACACTACATCTTGTTTTTCTGTTTGTTTTTTTACAGGTATTGGTGGCTTCTTTCTTTTCCCAGTGTTTTATGTGTGCTACTGTCTTCATTTATTTTACTGTGTGTTTTCCTTGGCACATTTTGCAAGTAGTTTACTCTCTTTGTTTCAAAATGATCTAATCATGTGGTGGCTGCTTATTTCCTGCCCTTTGTGTTTATGGTCTCTCGATTTGTTTCACTTGTTTCTCATTATCTATAAGTCCCTTGTGTATTGGACCATCATGTTTTTCATTGTCAGTTCGGCCCAATTCCAATTTGGCCTTTGCAGCTATCTCCTGCCCACTTTCACTTTGTTTCCTTGGAGGATGCAGCAAGTTAAGTGTCATTCAAAACCAATTAGAATGTAGTGGTTGTGAATTCTAAAGCCCTCTAAGACAGAGTCTGTAATGAAACAAGATTAACCAGTTTTTGCAAGAGCATTGCCTATTTGTGTCCAGAGTGAAGGAAACACCACTTATCAACAGATGTCATCTTTGTAATTATTTCAGAACAACCTCCATCACAAAAATAAAAATCACTCTTGCAATAAATAATAACAACACTAATAAAATAATAATACTAATTAAAACAAATCACTGAGAGTGATGAACACAGGTAAACCATATTTTACAAGTTCATTTAAAACACATATACAGAGAGTAAATCCTCATAATTTACTCCTCCTGTTGTAAAAACGCTACCTCACAAATAACTGAAATTGGATCAAGATGATAATTTCTCTCTCCTCTTTGCTGCATGGTGTGCAGAGCAAAGCAACAACCGTAGGTTTTTTTTTCACACTCAAGTTGTCGGAGTAAAAACTTATTTATTTATTTTTATTTTATTTATTTTTGCAGAGATGAAAAAATTACATGAAATTTCATTCAGTCATCTTGCTAATGTAATAGTCGGCTTCTGCTCTGAGAGCGCAGCAGCGGACCTTTTCAGCAACAGGCAGAAGTTCAAATGTATGGCAGGCTGTTACTACATTTATTTGGCTTCACCATTTTTACATTCCAGATATCAGAAATTGCGTTATGACTAGACATATTAGCTAAGATAAAATAATAAAATTTCCTTTTTAATTTTATTTATTTATTTTTAATTTGAAGACCTTTCCAAAGGCCTATTGGAGGGTTTCACGTGACGTCACGATGCAGTCCCACTAGAGCGCGACGTTCGGATGGAGGTCAGGCAGTGAAAAGTGGAGGATCTGCTATCTGAAAAAATACCCATACCTTGTGTAGTTTACGAGTGCTCCAATCATTCTAACTGATTTAATAATAAATAATTATACATTGATTAAATTATATATTAAATTAAATAAAATAATGGCTCTTTTTTTATTAATGTTTGTCATATTTGAAGCACGTTGCAGCAGGAGGATGTAAAATAGGGCTGATTCTTGGGGGAAAAACACCTCAATCCCCCACCCCGCCGAACAAACCTAAACCCCCAAACTCCTTTCTGACTGAAGCCTGAAAATATTAGACAAGCTGCAAAAAATGTACAGGAGGATAAAAATAAAATGAGGCAGAAGTTGAATAAAGTTTGGCAGTGAGAGACAGAGAGATTGGAAATCAGCAATGAGATATCTGAAATTTATTACATTTATTATATTTGTATAACTACATTTCATAGTTACAGTGAAGTTTAGTTAGTTATTTTAGTGTCTTTGATGAAAAAAAATGCGATGAACGTGGAGCTGCAGTGCAGCTGTGGACAGGTGGACCGAGTCGGACCGAGCYGCAGTTTGAGAGAGGAGCTCAAAGGCAGAGATGGAGGAAAAACAGTCGGAGACAGAGTGAGGACTTTGATGAGGAAGTAGCTGATTCATTATTTCAATTATAAGAGGGAAGAGAAGAAGATCGAGCACCGAGCGGACTCTACGGTCCTGTTCACGGTCTGCCGGGTCAGACGGTGCTGCGCTGACTGGATGCTAACTACACCGAACAGCTGATGAAAACAAGTAAACAACGGGAGGTGTAGAACTTTTTATTCAGCGAGTGGATCCACAACCTCGGTACCAAACAGCTCCACGATGATTATCGTTTGTTTTTTGCCAGGGTGTGTTTTTTCTGATATTGTTTTATATGTCAAGATAATGCTAGCAGTAGCAGCTAACGTCAACACACATCCAGGACCTAACGACACAGGACTAAAGCAGCCTAAAGTCCAGATGAGGTCCACATTAAACTACCAGTAACTTAATACTCACTACCAAATAAACAATCATTATAAACAAAACCTCTAAAACAAGTTAGCAGCTAACATACCTCTGATGTAGTAGCCACTGCCTGCAGACACCGGGGGCATTCTGCTCCTCCCGACCGCAGAAGGTTTAAAATCCACGTTTTACATTGTCGTTCTGTGAGCTTTCTACATTTTTCATCTTTGTGTATGATAATCAGTGTTATCATATGTTGTCATAGGGTTGGGCAGAATCGTGTGGAATTAATCATCAGATAAACTTTTGCTGGTTATTATTTGGCACCACCTCCTGGCGATGTAAGACAAGTGTGGTACCGACAGCCTCAGAAAATCTTTAGGTTCTGTTGAAAACTCATTCATCTTCATCATAAGAGTCATGTCTGACATTTGTGAACAAATTGTTGTTATATATCTTGAAATAGGATCTAAATCCATACAATATAAACTCTCTAGAGTAGTTTCCTCCATAGACATTTTAACAACTGCCCTCCAGCGGAGATCTCTCCGCCTTCGAAAGCACGTGACTGAAACCCAGCTATTGCACGAAAAATGATGGTGGTCTCTAAAATGATGTTTGTCTCTAAAATGATGCTGGTCTCTAAAATGATGCTGGTCTCTAAATTGATGCTGGTCTCTAAAATGATGCTGGTCTCTAAATTGATGCTGGTCTCTAAATTGATGCTTGTCTCTAAAATGATGCTGGTTTCTCAGATGATGGTGGTCTCTAAAATGATGCTGGTCTCTAAAATGATGCTGGTTTCTCAGATGATGGTGGTCTCTAAAATGATGCTGGTCTCTAAAATGATGCTGGTCTCTAAAATTGATGCTGGTCTCTAAAACTGGGCTTTGAAGCCTTGAAGTCTCCTCTAAATTGATGGGCTTGGAAGCCTTGAAGTCTCCTCTGATATGGATGGGCGTGGAAGCCTTGAAGTCTCCTCTAAATGGATGGGCTTGGAAGCCTTGAAGTCTCCTCTGATATGGATGGGCTTGGAAGCCTTGAAGTCTCATCTGATATGGATGGGCTTGGAAGCCTTGAAGTCTCCTCTGATATGGATGGGCTTGGAAGCCTTGAAGTCTCCTCTAAATGGATGGGCTTGGAAGCCTTGAAGTCTCCTCTGATATGGATGGGCTTGGAAG
>NW_013953141.1:200359-207500 GCF_001266775.1 Austrofundulus limnaeus
AAGCCTTGAAGTCTCCACTAAATGGATAGGCTTAGAAGCCTTGAAGTCTCCTCTGATATGGATTGGCTTGGTAGCCTTGAAGTCTCCTCTAAATGGATGGGCTTGGAAGCCTTGAAGTCTTATCTAAATGGATGGGCTTGGAAGCCTTGAAGTCTCCTCTAAATGGATGGGCTTGGAAGTCTTGAAGTCTCCTCTAAACAGATGAGCTTGGAAGCCTTGAAGTCTCCTCTAAATGGATGGGCTTGGAAGCCTTGAAGTCTCCTCTAAACAGATGGGCTTGGAAGCCTTGAAGTCTCCTCTAAACAGATGGGCTTGGAAGCCTTGAAGTCTCCTCTAAATGGATGGGCTTGGAAGCCTTGAAGTCTCCTCTAATTGGATAGGCTTGGAAGCCTTGAAGTCTCCTCTGAATGGATAGGTTTGGAAGCCTTGAAGTCTCCTCTGATATGGATGGGGTTGGAAGCCTTGAAGTCTCCTCTGATATGGATGGGCTTGGAAGCATTGAAGTCTCCTCTAAACGGACGGGCTTGGAAGCCTTGAAGTCTCCTCTAAATGGATGGGCTTGGAAGCCTTGAAGTCTCCTCTAAGTGGATGGACTTGGAAGCCTTGAAGTCTCCTCTAAATGGATGGACTTGGAAGCCTTGAAGTCTCCTCTAAATGGATGGACTTGGAAGCCTTGAAGTCTCCTCTAAATGGATGTGTTTGGAAGCCTTGAAGTCTCTTCTAAATGGATGTGTTTGGAAGCCTTGAAGTCTCTATTTTTCATGTCCCAAGTGGGTTTCAAAGTGTCCCGCATGTGGCACTGTAGTGTTGGTATGCCCCTTTGTTCTAAGAGTTAAGTCGCTTGTGTGATGTCATATCTGTTAGACAGCTGTTGTTGCCAATCTGATAGTAGCTACTTTTACATAGACATAAGTAGTCAGATTAAATGGCCATTCGGAATACAAATGTGTCATGTAAACACCCCATTCACCCGAACAAATTTGTAATCAGAATGAGAGAGGTGGTTTATGTTGATTGATAATCCGTACAGTGTGCATGTTAATACTTAATATGATCAGCTTATTCTGATTGTCGAAAACTGACCTGACTGTTCATGTCTGCTGAATTTCATCCAGTGTTTTCTATTTTGTGGGAGAAAGTTTCCAGCCCATTTTTCATTCAATAAACGAAGAAGACACACAGCCTGCTCTGCTTCGCAAAAAATAGTTTGTGTCACCTGCAGCTCAACCAGGGAGTGCAGTAAAGTCTCCACCATTATCAAAACCTGTCACAGGTCCATTCTGAGAGCTCAGAAGCTGTTTGTTTATGTACATGAAGAAAGTAGAACATTTTCCAGTCTTTTTTAAAGGGAAAGTTAGCAACTGGGCATGTCAGTACTTCTATTCTGAATAAAAGCCTGGTGCATGTAAACACATGATCATATTGTGTGCATGTAAAATATGTATTACAAATATTCAATCCAAATACATTTCAATACGATCAAAGAATTTTGCACATGTAAACATAGCTACTGCCAAGGGAATGGGTGATTTGGGAAAATGTCATAAATTTGTAAGATGACCAAGAAATGACCTTAAATGTTAATTTGTAATGCTTTAATAAGTCGAATACTGTAAGAGGACTAGTAAATTTATTTTATTGAGATTAGGATTACTTAGATTGGTTCTTACCATTGAGCCATGTGAGCTGGCCAATGTAGCCATCGTGGGAAAATATAGGGCTACGTGACGACGGGATTGGTTAACATAATGTATAAAATACTTTTCAATAGGTTGCAGTCTCTGTATATTGTTTGGTTTACCCTTTTTTGTGTGTGTGTGTACCAGTGGCGGATGCCGGTCTTTCAAGAAGGGGAAGCTCAGTCTCTGCCTACATCATAATATATGTCGGTTTATTTACAGTAAATTCTACCCTCCGTTCATTTTCAAGAAAATGATCTGTGACTCTGTCCCAGATCATTTTACAGCACTTCCAGTCAGCCAGCTCACTTTGTCATAGCAGGACAGCTGAAAAGACCTGTTTCTTTTCTCCACCTTTAGAACCAAATTAATCTGAGACATTCAAACTCTCTTATGTGCAGCTTGCTACCAAGCTAGCTCGCTAGCTGGGACGGGCATGAGGCTAGAGTGAAGTGTGTCCGTCTGTGAGTGCTTTGTGATTATGGAGGGGCTCAGCAGCACCCGCTGGACCGAAACTGCGCTAGAAGTCAGAAAGAGCCCTGTTATGGTAATATTTATTTAACAAAGACAGAAATACATGGTCCAAGAATGAAGGTACTCCATGGGATGATTAGCTGAGTTTTATTGCAACAACTGGAATCACAGAGAACAACCTGGCCTGTCTCTGTGTCTCTGCCTCTCTCTTTCACTCCACTCTCTCCACTGTCCACTGTCTCTCCACACTACTCACTGTGTCTCGAGAGGCCTCTTATATATATTAACACCATTATGTCATCTTAGCAAGATTTGATACAAGGTCAATGGAAAACACAAAGATAAACACAAGTGATAACTAAGAATGACTGTTGTTAGCTGACATAAGAATAAAATGTTCTTTGATTAATGTACATTTACTTCTCAGTATTGAGTTTAAACCAGTATATAAACCATACAAGTTTTTCTGTTTTTATGTTCTTTAAACCAGTATATAAACCATACAAGATTTTTTGTTTTTATGTTCTTTGATTAATGCACATTTATTTCTCAGTATTAAGAGTTTAAACAAGTGTTTCTTATCCTGACATGGCTCTCTGAGCCAAATTTGGAGTTGTTTCGCCTGGTCCTTGTTATCATTTTGACATGCTTTTAAGACGTAAAGCCATGTTGAAGCTGTATTTTACTGTATCTGGCTGGGCCTGACTCGTACGGATTGTCTCCTCATGAAGTCAGTGGGTGTACGTGCGGACAATGGCCAGGTCCGCTCGTGCATACACATTCATGAAGTTTGAGGGGATAAGAAGGGGAGTCAGACACACCCAGATTTAGAGTTGGACCGGCGGTCAGTGGATCCAGACGCGCGGTCATCCGGTTGATGCCTGTGTTCGAACCTTGAGATTATTGGGCTCTCTAATCTTGTGTCATTCAGGTGAGAACTTTGTGTTTCTGTTTTTTATTTTGCATCAACCTGTGTGTGTAAGCATTGAATGTGCTGCATGCTGTTGCTGTGGGTAAATAATAAATTGACACTATTGGTTGATAGGCCGCAGTTAGATGATCGATTTTGTCRTCGTTTCATCGGATCTGCGGCCGTATGTCTTGGACACTCGGGTGAAGAGAGGTGTGGAGCTGTCCACTGACCACTACCTGGTGGTGAGTTGGCTCCGGTGTTGGGGGAGGAAGCCGGTCAGACCTGGCAGGCCCAAACGTGTAGTGAGGGTCTGCTGGGAACGTCTGGCCGAGACACCCCTGTGAGACGGAGATTCAACTCCCATCTCCGGCAGAACTTCGAACACGTTCTGGGGGAGGTGGGGGACATTGAGTCTGAATGGACCATGTTCCGTACCTCCATTGGCGAGGCGGCTTATTGGAGCTGCGGCCACAAGGTTGTTGGTGCCTGTCACGGCGGCAACCCTCGAACCCGTTGGTGGACACCTTCGGTGAGGGATGCTGTCGAGCTGAAGGAGGAGTCCTACTGGGCCTTTTTGGCCTACGGGACTCCAGAAGCAGCTGATGGGTACTGGCGGACAAAGCAGCATGCGGCTCGGGTGGTCGCTGAAGCAAAAACCCAGGCGTGGGAGGAGTTTGGAGAGGCCATGGAAAAAGACTTCCGTACGGATTCGAGGCGATTCTGGTCCACCATCTGGCGTCTCAGGATGGGGAAGCAGTGCAGCACCAACACTGTTTATAGTGGGGATGGTGTGCTGCTGACCTCAACTCGTGACTTTGTGGGCCAACGGCGGAATACTTCGAAGACCTTCTCAATCCCACCAACATGCCTTCTGTTGAGGAAGCTGAGCCTGGGGACTTTGGGTTGGGCTCTCCAATCTCTGGGGACAAGGTTGCTGAGGTGGTCAAAAAGCTCCTTGGTGGCAGGGCCCCGGGGGGTGGACGAGATCCGCCCGGAGTTCCTTAAGGCTCTGGATGTTGTAGGGTTGTGTTGGCTTATGCAACTCTACAATATCGCATGGACATCGGGGGCAGTCCCCCTGGATTGCCAGACTGGGGTGGTGGTCCCCCTGTTTAAAAAGGGGGACCAGAGAGTGTGCTCCAATTACAGGGGGGTCACACTCTTAAGCCTCTCTGGTAAGGTCTATTCAGGGGTACTGGAGAGGAGGGTCCGTCGGATAGTCGAACCTCGGATTCAGGAAGAGCAGTGTGGTTTTCATCCTGGTCGTGGAACACTGGACTAGCTCTAAACCCTCAGCAGGGTCCTGGAGGGTACATGGGAGTTCGCCCAACCGGTCTAAATGTGTTGTGTGGACTTGGAGAAGGCATTCGACCATGTCCCAAGGGGGGCCTTGGGGGGGGGGAGTTCTCCGGGAGTAAGGGGTACAGGGCCATTTGATACGGGCTGTCAGGTCCTTGTACGACCGGTGTCAGAGTCTGGTCTGCATTGCCGGCAGTAAGTCGGGCTTGTTTCTGGTGAAAGTTGGACTCTGCCAAGGCTGCCCATTGTCACCAATTCTGTTCTTTACTTTCATTGACAGAATTTCTAGACGCAGCCGAGGTGTTGAGGGGATCCTTTTCGGTGGCCTTAGGATTGCATCCCTGCTTTTTGCGGATGATGTGGTCCTGTTGGCTTCATCGGAACGWGATCTGCAGCTCTCGCTGGAGTGGTTCGCGGCCAAGTGTGAAGCGGCTGGGATGAGGCTCAGTGCCTCCAAATCCGAGGCCATGGTCTTGAGCCGGAAAAGGGTAGAGTGCCTTCTCCGGGTCAGGGGGGTCGTCTTGCCTCAAGTGGAGGAGTTTAAGTATCTGGGGATCTTGTTCATGAATGGGGGAAGAAGAGAGCGGGAGATAGACAGGCGGATTGGCGCATCGTCTGCTGTAAAGCGGACGCCGTACCGGTCCATCGTGGTGAAGAGAGAGCTGAGTCARAAAGCGAAGCTCTCGATTTACCGGTCGATCTACGTCCCTACCCTCATCTATGGTCATTAGCTTTGGGTCATCACCGAAAGAATGAGGTCCCAGATACAAGCGGCCGAAATGGGTTTCCTCCGCAGGGTGGCTGGGCTCTTAGAGATAGGGTGAGAAGCTCGGTTATCCGGGAGGGACTCAGAGTAGAGCCGCTGCTCCTCCACGTCGAGAGGAGCCAGTTGAGGTGGCTCAGGCATCTGGTAATGTTGCCTCCTCGACCCCTCCCTGGTGAGGTGTTCCGGGCACGTCCCACCGGGAGGAGGCCCAGAGGAAGACCCAGGACAAGCTGGAGGGACTATGCCTCTCGGCTGGCCTGGGAACGCCTTGGAGTTCCCCCGGAGGAGCTGGAAGAAGTGGCTGGGGAGAGGGAGGTCTGGGCTCCCCTTCTGAAGCTGCTGCCCCCGCGACCCGACCCCGAATAGGTGGAAGAAAATGGATGGATGTACTATTGATTTCTAGCAGCTCCAGTCTGTGTGTGAATTTTTGTGTCATCCTCATTTCTTCCACTCAGAGTGCCGACCCTGTACGAACCTGGTTTAATAAATGTAGATAACGAATGAAATATTATTAGTCTGATATTTCATAAAACATTAGCAAATCTTGTTCTGACTTTAATCATTCTGTCTGCAGATGAACAGCATGTCATGAAAATGTAGGTCATTAATGGATGTCATGAATTACTGGCTTAAACATAAAAGTATTCGTTCCACCACAAGCCCTAAGAAGCAGGTCAGTCTCCAAACACAATAGCTACAAAAAAAAATAAAAATAAAAACCACCAGAAATAGAAGCTCGGTTTGTTGATAGTCGTTTTTAACAAACAAAATGTCACTAAAAGTGTTAATAAAGTCTCTGGTTCAACTCAGAACAGAGCGAAACTAAAAAATGCTCCCTCAGATGTTTACACCAAAAGATTGCTGATTCGCTCATTTCGCTGTCAATCAAAAAGTGATTCAGCCTCAAACAGATCATCCAATCATCATGCAGAAGCTGAGCGTCCAGGCCAGTCGAGGCCAGCCCACTGCCCCATAGACCCCAAGAGATGCTCAGCGTCCGATGGGCGGGACAAAGCCCAGCATTTATCCAATGACTTGTCTTGTTTCGCTGCACTCTCTGCCTCACTGTTGAACTCTGTGGAAGCTCAGCATCCACACTGTTTAAAGCACCGTGAAGCTGCAGGAATGAGTGAGAGGAAAGCTGCATGGTTACCAGTGTTAAGAAGCTGATTTTGAACAAAAGTTGAGTGCCTTGTAGCGCATATTTAGTCAATGACATGTACACACAACAGTTTATATTTACTCACTTATTTTTTGACATTTTAGGGGAAGCTGAGCTTCCCTTGCAGTCTTAGAGCAATCGCCTGGTGTGTACCTGCACTGTTCAGAGGGGAGATAACTGTCCAATGTTCTGTGTGAAAGTCTGCTTCAGTCTGGACAGGCTGTCAGCCATTTTCCTGTGAGTTCAAGCCTACAGATTTTTGTCAGGTGGTTAAATAAGATGTTATCCATTAGGTAATATTTCATGCTAAGTTGTATGTTTTTGTAACATTGTACATGGAATACTTAGTGGTGTTTTCCTGTATTCTTATTATAGGATCAATTTAATATGCCCACTACTGTTGTCTTTTCCTGGTATAAAAGTTTTTATTTTGTAACTCCCAATATATTGTTCTTATCGTGGGAAAAGAAAAACTGTACTTTTTTGTTTTTTAGAAAGCTGGTTGAATTGCTTTTCATTTTGTTTCTACCAAATCAAACCAAAATTTAATGCTGTTCCTTCTTAGAACAGTTGGGAAATCAAACCCAACTCAATTCTTTAAATACTTGGATGTATCTGGCTTCTTCTGTTTCACTTAGCCACATTTATTTGTTTATTTATTTATTTTACTTTAGCTTATAATATTCAGATGATACATCTGGATGTAGAATAAAAATTTTGATGACACAAGAAACCCAAACTACTGCATTTGATTGATTAATACATTATTCATTTGATTAAAAAACAAAATAACTACAACTCCTGGCAAAAAGTATGGAATCACCAGTCTTGGATGAGCACTCATTCGG
>NW_013953141.1:209902-212063 GCF_001266775.1 Austrofundulus limnaeus
GTGCTGAAACGGTTGCCACAGATTTTCCAAAAATAAAAGCAGAAACACTAATTCTTAATTTTCTTACCTTTTCTTACCCTCTCCTTTGCCAACTCTAAGTGAAAGTGCCAGTAAATTGTTTAGTTTTAACATCAGAACTGACGTTTACTGTCTATATAAGTAATCTGAGTTAATGTGAAAGAAATTCGGACGCGGATTTTACCTCATTTTAACTTAGACGCTTGTTATAAATAGCTCAAAATCAGGTGTAATTTATGATTTGTTCAATTGTGTAAATAAATGATTGCATAATCTTTTATGAATCAACTTGAACCAGTCTGAGTTCCCTCATTGTGTCACTTCACTTTGCACAGACAAATATTAAAGTAATGAGGAAAACCTTGGTAAAAATTTACTCTCATAACTTAGTTATGGGAAGATGTAAGGTGGGCTTATTTGCATAAGTAACCCCCCCCCTACATATTGGTGGCACTGTACGAGTCCTATTCATAAATGGTGAACTCTATTTAAATATTTTTCACATGAAAAAATATTTCTATGCACTGAGGAGGTAAAAAATATTACTTTCTCAAGTTGGCAAAAAGAGTGATGCTATAGACCATTTTATGACTGTTGGTGTTCAGATTATAGCAAGAAGCTGCAGATTTTTGTTGTTATTCTGTCATTTTGAGTTGTAAGAAAGTCTTTAACATTGCTGCTGCTTAAAAAATAAGCATTTCACGGTTTATAAAGGTAATGACGTCACTTCCTGAAGGGGAAATATATACTCCGCTCTAATAAATAGTGAACGCTATTTTATCTTTAAGATCTAATCTGTGAATGCAGTTTTATCTCATGTTCATATTTCCGCTATCATCTGTTATGAGTTTAGGCACTCGTATAGTGTTTAACAGAATACGGGGGGAGTTTGAGCGTAACACAGGCTAACAAAGTTAGCTCCAACCACTTCCGGGACGGAAGAACCGAACGGTACGTCTCGATAAACGGCGAAAAAAGCCGTTTCGGCGCGTTGAGCGACCGATTACACTGCGAATTGTCGTTTGAACTGCTTCAAAGAACTTTGGGGGTGTTTAAACGCCTTTTTCGAGCAGTTTTTAACTCCGAGCCGCTAAGACGGATGGAGTTTAAGGTGACACACGGTACTTCTGGTTCACCCGCCAGCTTAAAAGGAGCTGTGTTTGTATCGCTAGCGTAGTAGGAAGCTATCGCTTGTCGATTTTGAAACGCGGTGTTTTAAAACTATGGTTTAAAACTGTGAATGTATGTTCAGTACGTGTTTCTTATGTGTAAAAGCTGCGCTTGTTGACTTTTGCACTGTAAAAACGGGCACCCGTTTTTATTCTGAAGGACAGCGTTGAAGGCCGGATTTCCTGTTAAGACGCTCTGTCATTGGACAGGAGCCACGGTGCTGCTGTCAATCAAAGGTGAGTAAAGCTGAAGCGTGTTCCTTTGCAACGGCGACATCTGCTGGTTGATTTAAGGTATTACACTCCTGAAAGCCATTTTCACCAAAAACACACATTTTTTCTCAATTTTTCAGCCAAAATCGAATAAAACAGTTTTCTAAACTCTGTTTGTTCAAAATAAAATAAAGCTTAAAACTAATGCATTCAATAAAACCAATKTCAATTTAAAAAAGGGTTTATTTCTACAAAAATCCTATATAAACAGGTTTAACTTTATTGCAATCAATCTGTTTTTACAATCTCTGTTTAATGGAAGTGTTTCATAAACAAGCCTAAATACTAAAAACAATTGCTGAACAGCAGTAGTTAAAGGTTTACGCTTAAAGGTGGACATTTTGTTTGAACTATAGTTTGTAAATTAGATGACTGTAATAGTTAACCTAAAACATAGGTAAAATTCAAAAGTGAGAACTTGCTTTTGATAAAATTAAAAACAGTAAAAAAATACTGATTTTTAACAGAATACAGTTCTGAACCAACAGTACTGTACACAATTAGATTCAAACCACATCAAAATATTTTACAAAGGTAAAATAAATAAATTGAACAAAGGTTTTGATGCAAAAAGCTTTATTACAGTGTGTTCAACAATTTTGCAAATTAAGTCATTTCTTTTATCTATAAAATTGTTTGGGAATTTAGCTAGTTTACAAAATATTTGTTTTGTAAATAACCTTAATTATACAGGGTAAGCG
>NW_013953141.1:212111-213517 GCF_001266775.1 Austrofundulus limnaeus
AAACTCAACAAGCACTTCAGATCATGGCTGATGATCAAAACCCCACACCGCCTCCAGATACCACGCTGGACCAAACTACCCCTGCAACTCCTGGAGGAAAAAGGTTGGTTGTTTGTGGCGTGTCAGAAGCCCTAGAGGTCTTAACGAAGCCGACTGCTCCAGGCTTTCTTGAGCACGCAGAAAAATGGGACATTGACACTCTAAATGADCAGTTAACACTGATTGCAAATGAAGTTCAAAAAAAAGAAAAGCCTAAACCTAACCCTGAACGTTTAGCTAAGATTGCATGCTTACTCAGAGTACGGCTGGGTCGTGAAAGCGTCGTCATGCGAAAACTTCATAAACAGCTACAAGCTGAAAGAGAAGCTAACAAGAACAGGGATGATTCACTCGCAACTACTGATCCTGACAAACTCAGACAGTTGCGAGAAGAAAACACAAGACTCCGACAGAGAATTGTAAAAGAGGCTGAAGAAAACGAAAGCCTTAGATCTGATCTAGATCTGGCTACATATGGACTCCAGCAAGACAAAGGTGAGCTGGAAAATCAGATGCACATTAACTCCATAAAAAATCTGGAACTATAAATGATCCAGAATGAGCTTCAACAGAAAAAAGATGAGAATAAACTGATAACACAAATTCTGGAACAGGAGCGAGACGCCCATAAAGAATTTCGTGATAAAATTCAGGTGTACACAAAAGCAATGGAGCGTCATATCCCACCGTTAAGTGGCCAGCAGGCACAGACAGGTGGGCTCCAAGCTACAAGCACACCGCGCAAAGACCCACCTCCACTCCCACCAATCATTCACACCGGATCACAGGATCCAGGAGACCAAGAAGAGGATCTGGAGGACTTTCCTCCACCCCCACCCCCAGTGTTCGAGGATCAAACAGACCCAATACAACAGGTTAAACAAAGAGAGTCCGTATCGGAGGGGAGATCAACTTACCATCGACCTCCCTCTGACCGTGAACTCGACAAGATAGCAAAAAACATCAAACCGTTTGATCCTAGCCCAACAGGTTCTTATGACACAAGAGCCTACCTTCGGGACATACATTTCTATCTTGAGAGCTATCCAAACGCTAATATCGAGAACAAACGTTACCTTCTCAGGCTAACATCAAGCAGAAAGGTAAACAGTTTCATTGATCACCAACCACCAGAAATAAAAAACAACTACACACTTCTTTGTGAAAGCCTAGAAAGAGAATACACTCCCAACACAGGTCCGCCGGGTTACCCATCCGCCGAACCCATAAAACAAGGTCGAAACGAACATCCTAATGAATACTATTATAAGCTGTTGCAGGCTTATTTTGGCAATAGGAACGAACCATTTCACTGTTTTATTTTTACTGAAACATCAGTAATATAATTTTGAGTTTTCTTAAGAAAA
>NW_013953141.1:214480-216491 GCF_001266775.1 Austrofundulus limnaeus
CTTTCTTTCTTTGTGACAGTCATCATTATGATTAACAAATGCTTAAACATTCTTAGTTAAACAACCAATGAATCATGAACAGAACAGATTGTTTCTGTTTAATATCTGATTAGAGAGAACTGAAGTCCTCCTGCTTTGAGGCAGTAACTCCTGTTTCTTCACTCGAGGTGACCCCTACAGTATGAATATATCTGACTCAAGTCTTGCCAAAAATGTTTTTATTAAGTATATTAAAAAAACTAAAATGACAAATATAAACTACAGAAAAGCTGTTTAAAATCTAAACTGTGAACTTTGACTAAGAACATGGACACAGTGTATAGTGTTATGAATGTACCAAACTGTGCACTTGTACTGTATGTGGTGGGCGGTGGTAAGAGTTATCATGTATTTATCATTATCGAGGTAAACTGGTCAATATGTGATATTGATTTTAGGCCATATCACCCAGCTCTACTCCCCCATAGTCCCAGAGTACCCCCCACAGGAGTCCCTGAGGGACACAGTCGAACACCTTCTCCAAGTCCACAAAACACATGTAGACTGGTTGAACTCCCATGATCCCTCCAGGACCCTGCTGAGGGTGTAGAGCTGGTCCACTGTTCCACGACCAGGACCAGAACCACACTGCTCTTCCTGAATCTGAGATTCAACTACTGATGAACCCTCCTCTCCAGGACCCCTGAATAGACCTTACCAGGGAGGCTCAGAAGAGTGATCCCCCTATAGTTGGAACATACTCTGCAGTAGGGCTGCAACAATACATGTACCAGTATCGAACCGTATCGAACAGAGCTTTAGGTTCAATACACACTTGTATGGAACAATACAGATTTTAAAAAATTAACTTTATCAACTTGTCTTCTGAAGATGTTCTGTGTTGAAGGATCAGTGGATCTGTGTTCGACTACTCCACCTGGGCTGTATTTTTGAGCTCAGATCCACTGAGAAACTTGCTGTTTCAACAACATTTAATTTAAAAACTGTACTTTTGAGGTTAAACAAATGTTGATAATTAATTTGAATAAATTACAAGTTAAAAGGGGCATGGACATTTCTCTTTTTGTATCAAAAAAATATCGAACCGTGAGACTAAAGTATTGAACCGCACTGAATCGTGAATTTCCTGTTTCTTTGCACGCCTACTCTGCGGTCCCCCTTTTTAAATAGGGGGACCACCACCCTGGTCTGCCAATCCAGAGGAACTGTCCCAGATGTCCACGTGATATGATATTGTAGAGTTGTGTCAACCAACACAACCTCACAATATCCAGAGCCTTAAGGAACTCCTGGTGAATCTCATCTACCCTCAGTGCCCTGCCACAGAGTCTGCATTCACTTTGTGCTTTTTTACAAACAAACTATAACTTGTAAAAAAAGTCACGAGCCTGACGATCATTCAATCAATTTAATGGTGGTTTCGTGATGATATTCTAATTTTGGAGCGGCGTCAGTAAATGTGTGTCGCAACCAAAAGGAGAAGAGATGCTCTGTGTGTTCTGACCCACTTCATGATCCAGCAGAGCTGCTAACAGTAAACAATGGGTCTCATGCAAGAACATGTTCGTATTCTTATCCTAAATTTCTCTTTAGTTCATACAAAGGGTTCGTACGAACATGTCACGTCAGATTCAACAAACTCTTCTATCTTCAGGAAAAGGGTGTAAATGAGCTGCGTAAACATGATGAATTCCACCTGTTTGTGTCCAGCTGAAAGAGGAGATTAGCAAAATTACCACCCCAAAAACACCATATAAGGCTATTTTTCCTGCCTCAGATACAAGGAAGTATCCATTCACAAAAATAGCTGTGTTTCCATTGACCATGAAAATGCACAAATTAGAATTTCGAAAATAAATTTGCTCAATGGAAACACGTCAATTTTGAAAAAAAAATTTATTTTTCGACAAAATGTTTTTGCGTTAGGATGAATTGGTTTTTCAGCCGTATCTAAATTGGTGTTTTTCACAAAACTGCAATGAAAACACTTTTTTCACATCACAGGAGTCAC
>NW_013953141.1:217491-222047 GCF_001266775.1 Austrofundulus limnaeus
TGATTTCTCTTAGAGTCTAGCAGAAAGAAAGCCAGAAGATATTATCAAATGTCTGTTAAAACAGCTACGGAATGTGGCCTTGCACTGGCGCCTCTGGCAAAGCCTCTTATCTTCCTTTCTTTTTTTGAATCATGCTAAACGCCTCAGGGCGGATCCAAGTCGTCCGACTCTCTGTTACTAACACGGATGTCTTGGAGAGACGGAACTCTTCTTCCTGAATGCCGAAACGGGAAGAACGGCTTCTTCTCTCCGGAGAACAGCCGGGCCTTGGATCTCGCCCATTCAGCCAAATAGGGTGAAATCTGACGGCCGGACAGAAGCACGCCGCTTCTGTCCACCTAGAGACATARGTCTCATAAAAAGTGTTTTTACCTCCCGATGGGAGAACTTTTATTTTGAAGGACGACCGGAACTTTCAGCTGGAGTCTTTCTAGCCTGGGTTGAAACAGACTAAAGTCACCTGAAAAACACCTACTCGCCAAGGACCAGCGGGTACAAGCTTCCTGGATGGTCGGGGTGAGACAGTTCATACCAGGGGTGCCTAGAGAAGACATCACCAGGTAAAAGCTGACGTGTTCTGGATGACGTGTCATGTTGAAGTCTGAGCGCAGAGAGGACATGCTAATCCGGTTGTCACAGACACTTTCCAAAATAAAAACAGAAACACTAATCCTTAATTTTCACCTCTTTTCTTGCCCTTTCTTTGCCAACCCTAAGTTAAAGTGCCAGTAAATTGTTTAGTTATTACATCAGAGCTGACGTTTTACTGTTCTATATATAAGTAATCTGAGTTTTAATGTGAAAGAAAATTCGGACGCGGGTTTTTATCTCATTTAACTTGGACGCTTGTTATAGGATATCCACAATCAGGTGTAACTTATGATTTGTTCAATTTGTGTAAATAAATGATTGCATAATCTTTTATGAATCAACTTGAACTCGTCTGATGTTCCCTTATTGTGTCACTCTTCACTTTGTACAGTCAAATATTAAAGTAATGAGAAAAAACCTTGGTAAAAATTTCTCGCATAACTTTGTTATGAGAAGATGTAGGGAGATTTATTTTACATAAGTCACATTCTTCTACATATTGGTGGCACCGTACGGTTCCCATTCCTGAATGGTGACCTTTAATTTAAATATTTTTCTCATGAAAAATACTTCTGTGCATTGTGAAAGTAAAAAAAAAAACTACTTTCTCATGTTGGCAAGAAGATAAGGATGTTATAAGACCCTTTTATGACTGAAGGTGTTCAGATGATTAGCAAAAAAACTGCAGATTTTGCTGTGATTCTGTCATTTTGAGGTTTTAATAAGGCTTTAACATTGAAACTGCTTAAAAATAAGCACTTCACGTCTATAAAGGTGATGACGTCACAGCCTGATAGTGACTTTCTCCTCTCTCTTATGAATAGCGCTGGGCTATTTTATTTTTTAAAATCTAATCTGTGAAGGCAGTTATGATTTTAAGTGCATAATTCCGCTAACATCTCTTATTGAGTTTGGCCCTCATAAGTTGTTAAACGGAATACGTGAGGAGTAACAGAGTAGCGACACGGGGCTAACTAGTTAGCTCCCAGCTACTTCCGGGATGTTAAAACCCGAACGGAACGTTCCCGGTTATGGCAAAAAGCTGTTTCGGTAAGCGTTAAGCGGCCCATAACCCTGAAATTCGTCGTTGGACTGCATCAGAGAACTCTGTGTGTGTTTGAATGCATTTTTGAGCAGTTTTGGACTCCGAGCTGCGGAGGCAGACGGAGGAACGAGGTAAACAGGAAGACAACGGAAGAACTTCCGTTTCACCTCGTCAGCTTAAGAGAAGCTGTTTTTATCACTAGTGTAGTTAGAAGCTAACGCTAGTTGATTTTTGAAACGCTGTGTGTTAAACTGTGGTTTAAATACTGTGAATTATATTCAATGAGTGTTTCATATGCCTAATAGCTGTGCAGGACTGTCTATCCTCTATGCCTAATAGCTGTGCAGGACTGTCTATCCTCTATAAAAACGGGCAGCCGTTTTTACTTTGAAGGGAAAGCAGTGAAGGCGGGTCTTCCTGCTCAGACGCTCCGTGATTGGTCAGTATCTGTGCTGCTGTATTCTGTTGGTGAGTCAGATTGAAGAGTTTTCCTTTATAACAGCGACATCTGCTGGTTGATAAAAGGTATTACACTCTTAAAAAGTCATTTTCACCAACACACACACATTTTTCTCAACTTTTCAGCTTCGAATTGAAATAAACACGGTTTAATCAACTCTGTTTATTCAAAATAAAATAAAGCTAAAACTAATGCATTTAAATAAAACCATTTCAATTAATAAAGGGTTTGTTTCTATAAAAATCCTATATAAACAGGTTTAACTTTATTACACTCAGTCTGTTACAAACTCTGTTTAATAGAAGTGTTCACAGACAGGTGGACATTCTCTCATTTAAGCAATAGTTTTGTAAATTAGATGACTCTGTAACAGGTTAACCTAAATATAGGACCAATCAAAGGTGAGAACTTATCTTTGTAACAATTTAAAAACAGTAACACATACTGATTTTTAACAGAATACAGTTCTGAACCAACAGAGCTATACACAATTAGATTTAAACCACATCGAAATATTTTACAAAAGTAAAATAAAAAATTGAACAAAGGGTTTTAATGCAAGAAGCTTTATTACAGTGTGATCAACAATTGTGTACATTAATCCATCTCTTTTATCTGTAAAATTATTTAGAAAATTAGCTGGTTTACCAAATATTTGTTTTGTAAATAACTTTAATTATACAGGTAAGCGCAACACTTCTTAAATAATTAAAAATCTTTTGCAGACAATATTTTAAAGCAACCAAAAGCTATTTTAACTTCTCAATTAACTACTATAAAAGTTTTGACACATTAATTGCAAAAAACACACTCTAAACTCAACAAGCACTTCCAAATCGTGGCTGATAATCAAGACCCCACACCGCCTCAAGATACCATGCTTGACCAAACTACCCCCGCGACTCCTGGAGGAAGAAGGTTGGTGTTTTGTGGCGTGTCAGAAGCTCTTGATGTCTATCGAAGCCGACTGCTCCAGGTTATCTCCAGAACGCAGACACTTGGGACATTGACACTCTAAATGACCAGTTAAGACTAATTGCAGAGGAAGTTGAGAGAAAAGAGAAACCTAAAGCTAACACTGAACATTTAGCTAAAATAGCATGCTTACTTAGAGTAAGACTGGGTCGCGAAAGTACCGTCGTGCGACAGCTTCATAAACAGCTACAAGCTGAAAGAGAATCTAACAAGGCTAACGCAGATGATTCACTCGCAACTACTGATTCTGAGGAAATCAGACAGTTACGCGAAGAGAATTTAAAACCCCGACAAAGGGTTTTAAAAGAAGCTGAAGAAAAAGAAAGCCTTAGATCTGATCTAGAGCTGGCTACAAATGGATTTCAGCAAGCAAAAAGTGAGCTTGAAAAACAAATGCATTTTAACTCCTTAAAACATCTGGAACTACAAGTCATACAGAATGAGCTTCAACAAAAAAAAGATTAGAATAAACTGATGAGAAATTCTTGAGCAGGAGCGAGACGCCCATGCAGAATTTCGTCATAAAATCCAGGAACACACAAAAGCATTGGAGCCCCATGTACCACTGTTAAATGGCCAGCAGGCACAGACAGGTGGCGTCCAAGCTACAAGCACACCGGGCACACACCCAGCTCCACTCCCACCAATCATTCACACCGGATCACAGGATCCAGGAGACCCAACAGAGGATCTGGGGGACCTACCTCTACCCCCACCCCCACCCCCAGTGTTCGAGGATCAAACAGACCCACCACAACAGGGTAAACAAAGAGAGTCCGTACAGGAGGGGAGATCAACGTACCATTGTCCTCCCTCTGACGTGAACTCGACAAAATAGCAAAAAACATCAAACCGTTCGATCCTAGCCCAACAGGCTCTTATGACACAAGGGCCTACCTACGTGATATAGATTTCTACCTTGAGAGCTATCCAAACGCTAATATCGAGAACAAACGTTACCTTCTCAGGCTTACATCAAGCAGAAAGGTAAACAGTTTCATCGATCGCCAACCACAAGAAATAAAAAACAACTACAC
The DNA here is from genome assembly GCF_001266775.1 of Austrofundulus limnaeus. Classification (NCBI taxonomy): domain Eukaryota; kingdom Metazoa; phylum Chordata; class Actinopteri; order Cyprinodontiformes; family Rivulidae; genus Austrofundulus; species Austrofundulus limnaeus. The sequence continues at coordinate 221,600 of NW_013953141.1, forward strand.
ACTTCTTTGTGAGAGCCTAGAAAGAGAGTACACTCCCAACACGGGACCACCTGGCTACCCATCCGCCGAACCCATAAAACAAGGTCGTAATGAACWTCCTAATGAGTACTATTATAAGCTTTTGCAGGCTTATTTTGGAAATAGGAACGAACTATTTATGGACGAGGATCCAGGCTTTAAATATCTCTTTATACAGAACCTTCACAAAGACACAAGTGCTCAGCTAAGTATACTCGCAGACTGGCGAGTCAATAAGATTCAACAACTAAGAGATTGGGCCATCGCTGTGTTTGAAAAGATTAAAACACAAAAAACTCAATCAGAAATCTATGTGAACAAAACCACATCCTCTCATTTAGAGCTGGAAGGAGCTCGATCAGAGCCTTCATCTCCTAAACTAGGTAAAAAGAAACAAAGCTTTCAACCTACCAAAACTCAAAATAAAGGT
>NW_013953141.1:223047-224384 GCF_001266775.1 Austrofundulus limnaeus
GTGTGTGTGTGTGTGTGTGTGTGTGTGTGTGTGTGTGTGTTGAAATGTGCCATCCTTCTGTAATGTGTGTTTAAAAAGGCAAATCTAAACTTTTCCAAACTGAAAATTAAATCCTAGTTGTTTGAAAACAATCCCACATTTAATAAAAGCTCATCTCACACATGAGCCTGTTTCCTCCATCCCAATGGTTCAAACTGAAAATGACTCTTCAAAAATAAAAGCAATGGTGTGGTACTGCTGTGAGGCCAAACTCCTCCAATTTTATTGTTGAAAATAAATGTATAATGCAGTGTTTTGTCATAATTCTGATTTGTTTTTTTTATTTATAAGTCAAAAAATATATCAAGCCCCACAGAGAATGTATGGGCTGCCGTTTGTAAAGTTACACAGTCAAAAATTACCACCGATATTTTTATTTTATTTAGCCTAAGAAAAAAAAGCAGATTTATTTTTCAAAGTCAGTTAAATATTTAGCTAGCTACCTAAATATTTAACTTGTGACTTAAATATTTAGATGGCTAGCTAAATATTTAACTTTCTAGCTAAATATTTAAGTCACAAGTTAAATATTTATCTTAACTAAATATTTAATTTGTGTAGGGGAATATTGTAATTATTGAAAAGTTGCTAAATTATAAGTTTCTCATAACTCATTAGCATAATAAAGGGGCACCACCTGTGAAAAACAGGAAATTCATCTCGTAATTTTATTCAATCTCACTTACTGAAAAGCGGAATTCTTTTCCAGTTTAGATAGCAAACCGAATAAATAAATGCACACACGAGCATGAGAAGTTCATTATATACCCTGTATTAGTGATTCAGAGGTAACAATACAGACAGATTATTTGGGGCAAACAGTAACACCATTATTATCACGACCTTGCAGTTTAATAATAACATGACACCATCACCTCATAATAACCCCTAGCATTATTCAACTGATCCACTTCTACCTAGTTCTACACTAGCGAAATAAATGAAAGCTTAAAGATTAATAAAAGAAAGTGTTAATCCATCTATCAAAAAGGGACATGAATTATAAAGGAATGAACCTGCCAGATCTTCGTCCAATGCAATCACCGTTACCAACACTCCCTTCACCACTTCAGCTGAGCACACCACTGTAGGAATGAGTTACTTATGCAAATAAGTTCCCCTACATCTTCTCATAACTAAGTTATGAGAGTAAATTTTACCAAGGTTTTCCTCATTACTTTAATATTTGTCTGTGCAAAGTGAAGTGACACAATGAGGGAACGTCAGACGAGTTCAAGTTGATTCATAAAAGATTATGCAATCATTTATTTACACATCCATCCATCCATCCATCCATC
>NW_013953142.1:0-5554 GCF_001266775.1 Austrofundulus limnaeus
GTGTGTGTGTGTGTGTGTGTGTGTGTGTGTTTGGGGGAGGGGGGTGGGGCTCTGCTATGAGGAAGTTCGAGAAGGGGTTTTCTGCGGAATCAAAGTGGGCGTGTCACAAGAGTGGGCGTGTCAAAAGCATAAACACTGTGGGCTACAAGGCCTACATGACGGTATCCTTAGATCCTGCTTGATCTCCTTACAGCCTGACCCTGACCCCAACACTAAGGTTAACCAGGAGAAATGTGACCCAAGTAGGGTTCTCCAGAAAAAGTGGTGCCGTACAGTAACACAGTAACGCCCCTTTTTTGCTTGTCCAGTCAGGTGTGTCCCTTTAACAAAGTCCYTCAAATCAGGTGTGTCGCTTTAGAATCGCCTTTCCTTGTSACACGCCCACTCGTCCGCAGAGACCCCTACTTGTTGCTATGAGGAAGTTCGGCTTAGACCAGTGGTTCCCAAAGTTGGGGTCGGGACCCAAAATGGGGTCATGAAACATCAAGGTGGGGTCCTGAAAAGATTTTATAAATTAATTACATTTTTGCCTTAGTTGCCTAAAACGTATAAATGTAGAATAATAAATATTGTTACTATGCCCATGTTTAGTTGACCTGATACAAATGTTTATCATCCAAAAATAGTTGTGGGTACAGGTCTACTGTTATTTTGTGGGTCAAATGCTGAAAAGTTTGGGAACCACTGCACTTCAGAAATCAGTTTAAAGGGTAATAAAATAATTGGTGATGTAATATTTCCCCTATATGTATTACAAAAACACAAAATAAGTATAATAAGTATTTATATTTGTGTAGCCTTTGTTTTTAGGGTTATTAACAAAGTTTGTGTACGCAGACCAGTAATATTTGGGGGCTCAGGTCTCTGCTGCTGTTATTTTGTGGGTCAAAAGCTGAAAAGTTTGGGAACCACTGCACTTCAGAAATCAATTTAAAGGGGAATAAAATAATTGGTGATGTAATATTTTCCCTATAATTATTACAAAAACACAAAATAAGTATAAATAGGTATTTATATTTGTGTAGCCTTTGTTTTTAGGGTTATTAACAAAGTTTGTGTACGCAGACCAGTAATATTTGGGGTCACAAGTTTTTGTAATGAATATTTTGTGGGTCAGAAGATAAAAAGTTTGGGAACCACTGGCTTAGACACATCCCAGGGGAGGAGCTTTTTTCCCCACCTGCTCCTCAGCATGGCTGCCTAAAAACACTGCAGGATTTCTCAAACATGCATGAATGAGTCAAAGCAAGGCTTTGGGCATGTTTTTTTATTAGAGTATATTATTGTAACATGGTATAAAGCTCAAAAAAGTTGATTTTACATGATATTGCCCCTTTAAGCTCAGATTTGGCGTGGAGTATTTAACAAAACATATTTCAAAATAGGAGTGGGCAACATATAGGTTCCGATGGCCATCACTGGCTATTCAAAAAAATCAAAGGGACACATGTTTAACTAAAAAAAATATTTTTTTTAATTACGATAATCTTGAACTCGTGTTCTATAGCTCGAGACAAAATATTATTGTAGKTATGTCTATATATAAGTTGCTTTCATTTAAAGGATACTGGGACCAGATAAGGAGTGTCCAGAGGCCACTTTTGGCCCTCGAGCCGTATTTTTGCCAGTGTGTGCTCCAAGAGCTACTGACTGCACAATATCTGCACATAAAACCTTTGCATCAACTGTCACACCTGTTCATTTGAACTATTTATGAAAAAAGGAAGTTCTAGTGGAAATGCAGAACGCAATGAAAATAAATAAAAATGTTAAATGTTTTTTTAATCGTAAAAAAAAAAAAACGACAACCGTGAGCAGATGTAGTTTTTGGCAACTAACTAACGTTTCATCACAGCTTGGCAGACTGTTGCTGCTCTGAAGGAATTCTTCATTTTAAAACTCAGAACAGACCTTCCCACATACCAAGCTGCGGTGTTTCGTAAACACACACACCAAGGTGTGGTTTGGGTCCAAAAAGGCAGGCAGCTTCCGTCTATTCACTCCAGACTATTATCTGCGCAACAGGACAGAACAGGGCGGAGAGGCGCGCACTGTCCGCTGTTCGGACAGCAGAGCACGAACAAATAAACGAAGACGCCAKGAACATATGAATTAAAACAACTTTGTAAGAAACGGGACAAATTWTAACCTGAGCCATGAGTATGTACGGCTCCAACTCTGGACTGCACACTCTGGGGCAGAGGAGCAGCTCCCGGCCGGATTTGAACAGGAGCGAAGGGTTCATGACGAGTGGGAACGGCTTCCAGGGAGACTTCCAGCCGGTGATYATGGAGGGCGGCGGCGGCGTCTACACCAGCTACCAAACCAACACCTTCTCCAGGAACTCTATGCACGGCGGCGGGGGTGGAGGGATGAAAATTCAACAATCCACTATCGGTGGGGGGCCCGTCATTACGTAAGTAGCCTACTTTCAAATATAACCTGTTAGCACTCCGGAAGAAATGGAACTTAAGTCTATAATGTTTAGCTGCTTTGTTCGAGCTAACCCGCAGTTTAGAGGCTAAAAAGGGGAAACTTTGACCTATGATGTAAACACTGTCTTAAACAAATTAAAGAATAATTTTCCTGCTTGTTCGAGGAAAACACACTCGATTAATCCTACCCATTTTATTCCTAATCCATTGCCTAATAGGAAAACAATGGAAATACTTAAACACGCCCCTCAGTTGTTGTGTCATTCAGTGTGATAAATGAAACAAGTACTATAACATGTTTCTAATCTCCTTAAAAGCTTCATGCATTGTGAAAAAGGGTTATAAATATTTAAGTAACAACAAAGGGGGAAATGTGAAACGTGCTTTTACTTTGAAAAATTTAGAGTTTCTGTTCTAGTTTTAGATGATTTACACAAACAAAATAAAATTGAGTAACCTATTAACTATATTAACCATTTGTGTTTTGCAATCCGTTTTAGGTTTTATCTTTGAAAAGTCAAAACAATCTTATTTTCTCTTCGTGCAGTGCCCAAAATATTAAAGAGAAAGCTTTTTTTCTGTCAAGCCGATGTCAGGAATTCCTGGATAAAGCAAACCTGATCATCAACAGTGTAAGTAAAAAGCATATTTTGCTCAATACAGCTGACTTCATGTGTTTATTCTAACTTTTAAAATGACAACAAGTTCTTTTGGAGGATATTTTATTTTAGAGGGCATGCAAAGACATTAGTGTCCTTTCTGTTTTGTAGGGAGGCAACCCCATTGAGGCAGACAAGTGCTTAGGCTTGGCTGCAGAATCAATTGAGAAGCTGATGCTTTGTGGCCGAGATCTGCAGGAGATGCGGATACCAAACGACGTTTTCAGAAAGTAAGACAAAACACAAGCCTTTCACTGTGCATTTATGGGACTTTGGATCCAACAGGGCTTTCAAGCAGCACGATTAGTGCTTCGCTTTGAAGATTTACTGAGCGCTTTCCTTATGTGTGCATCTCCACAGTGTTGAAAAGTTTCAGCAGTGGCATGCTACAACCCAACAGAAACTCYCCYGCTTTGGGACTCTGAGAGTGAAGCGAGTCAGCGTGGGCAGCGACGGGGAGAGAGTCTTTAACAATGCCATGGCCTGGATCACCCAACAAAAGGTGAATTCTTTCAGGAGCATGAAACGATGTTTAGAAAAAGGCTCCTGTGCTGTGTGACTTAAAGATATTTTTACACAAAATAAATAAAAAAATATTTTTTTCAGCAAACATGTTCAGTCTTGCAACAATACATTTTTATACCAGAATCTTCATGTGAAGCATTTAAAGACAGCACCACCAGTAGAAGTTGTATAACACAGACACCAAACAATGATTAATTTTTATGTCCTGGCTGTGTATTTGTACCTGCATGTGAGTCAAAGCCAACAAGCTAGTGAGGTGGAGGCAACGCATTTACCCGATCACTCATCCTACCCTAATGTAACTGAAACCGTCTGGGCTTGCTGCCAGAACCTGAGCCGAGAGCGAAAGAGACCAATAGAAACACAGGAGGGTTAAAACAAAAGAAGTAGAGACTGTGAGGGTTTCAGGAAGCTCGCAGAGAGAAAAAGGCAAAAAAAAAAAAAAAACCCAGACGTGTAGAGGGAGGCGGTGACGGCAACACGGGAGCTTTTTGGACGCTAAATGAGTAAAGAAGTGTGATATGTTACACTCCCCTTTGACTTAGTTTGTAGCACAAGACAACTCGTTTGACCTCTAGCACTTTCATGGGAAAACGCCCTTCTATGCTCACAAACTCCTCAACGCTCCACCTTCCCAGAAACACACCCTGTTATTCTGTCACCACCGTCAGCCTCGCCCAGCTGAATCTCGTCAGTCATGTTTATATTGTTGCCACATGCTTCGCAGTTTGTAGTCAAACTAAAACCTAAACAAAAAGTGTCCCGTTGTCTATCTTCGAATGTACATTATTGATCCTGCAGAAGTTTTAATGGTGACTCTGTTGAACTTTTACAGTCAGATGTTTGGCCTTGTTACCAGCTTGTAGCTGCAGGCAAGAATTCTTGAGGGAAAAGGGAGTGGCGAGAGAACAAAAGCCCTGCGAGAGGTTCAGTGGGAAAAAAAAGACTGCAGAGTACAGAAAAGGGACGGGCTGAGGTTGTTTACTGGCAAAACTCCTATCAAAGTGAAGAGCTGCGAACAAGGAGGGCATAGTTGGAATAGTTTCCTGCTTAGGACTAGTCTAATGATTATCTGCTGACACCTAGAGGGCAAAATAAAGAAAAGACAGAGTTAGAGGCAGAAACTCATTAAAGGAAATATCCTGCAATTTTCCACATTTGCATAGCCTGATAAAAAGCTTAACAAATCCTGTGAACACAGCAAAACAATTACTTTATTACAGTCATTGTTATTGTTTTTGTTCTAAAATCACTACCCATCTAATTCCTTTTGATTTATGCGTGCTGCACAATAGTGGTTCTCAGTAGAAAAGAATGATTTTACATTGGAGCAAAGCAGCACAGTCAGAGTCTGGAGTTTGGAAAATGCTTCAGATGTGGTCATGTTGAGCAATTTGTTGTCCAAAAAATAAAAAGAAAAAAGAAAAAGAGAAATCACAACAAAAACACTGAGCTGTTGTTTTGCATCTTTTAGCGTATCATTGAGACAGCTCCATGGGGAGAAGACTCCAGCGCCATAGACAACCAGATTACAGCCCACAACAAATTTCACAGCTCCATGCAAAGAAGCCCAGAAGTAGAACGAGCCAAAAGTGAACTGGTAAGAACCTTGTCTCTACTTTCTTTTCCTTCAAAATTTCTTTTCTTTATTCTGGTTTTGCAATAATGTTTATGATCATCTAAACAACGTGATTTAACGTCTGCTACGTTACTTTCTAGATATCAGTGGGTGATAAGTACCACCTCTCCCTCTTGGAACAAGAATGGGACAACCTGCAGGTACAGCAATGTTTTCTTGAATTTACTTAGTGCAACATTATTTTTGTTGCCTTTTTATTATATTATTATTATTTTATTTTGTGGCAGAAAATGTCCCACAGTCGCACGAGTCAGCTACGGGAGCTTCAGAACATCATAGATGAGATCTTTCAAGCC
>NW_013953142.1:6554-17428 GCF_001266775.1 Austrofundulus limnaeus
CACACACACACACACACACACACACACACACACACGTGCACACACACAAGTCTGAGCCAAATATTCTAAATTTATACCAGAGTGTAATCAAGCTTACAGCAGCTGTTTTTAAGTTCTCAGACATCGTGATCACGACAAAGTTTAGAGATAAAAACTTATTTTTCTGAATGTTTTTGCAATCTAACAGTTTTGGCATCTTCAGCATTATTTTAGCTGTTTTTAGATGGGTGCTGGAACAGTTCTGGTTTTTGTAAATATTTACTGATAGAAATACATTTTGATCTCTATGATTTCTTTAAAAACATTCATTCAGCAACAGATTGTTTTTGTCTTTTTGTGCTTCTTTTTGAATTTAGCTACTGTTCTGTTATCTGATTTAGCTAGCTTCTGGCTATGTTTAGCTAAAGTACTTTTCCTATTTAGCTAGCTTTTGGCTATGTTTAGCTAAAGTACTTATCCGATTTAGCTAGCTTTTGGTTATTTTCAGACAATATTTTTGCTTAACTCAGCCAGGCGTTTTTCTTCTTTTGACTTTTAGCTAAGTGTTTTGCTTGTTTTAGGTTTGAACTCTGTGCTTTGCTTCTTTGCCATTTTACTTAGCATGTTGCTCCTTTTAGCTAGGTAAATAATTTGTTTTACTTCTTTTAACTTTAAGCTAGGTGTTATGCTTCTTTGAACTTTAGCTACCATTTTGCTCCTTTCAGCCAGGAACCTAGTTTCTTTTAGCTAGATGTTCAGCTTTGTTGTGTTTTTAGCTAGATGTTCTGTTTCCTTTGGCTCTTAGCTAGGTGTTCTGCTTCTTTCAACTTTGAGATAGGTGCTTTGCTTTTTGTGAGATTTTAGCTAGCATTTTGCTTCTTTTAGCTAAGTATGTTGCTTTTTTAACAAGTTATATTGCTWTTTAAGCTAGGAGTTAGCTACTTGTTTTGCTRGTTTTAGCTTTGAATTTAGTGTTCTGATTTTGTGAGCATTACCCAAGTGTTTTGCCTTTTCTAAGCTTTTTGTTAGCATTTGTCTTTTTTATTTGGGTAAACTCTTTATTTTTGCTGTTAGCTAATTGTTTTGCTTGTTTTAGCTTTAAGCTAATTAATTTGCTTATTTTAGCTKTTAGCTAATGGTTTTGCTTATKTTAGCTTTAAGTTACTTACTTTGCTTATTTTAGCTTTTRGCTAATTGTTTTACTTGTTTTAGCTTTAAGTTGTACATCTTTTATCTTTTAGCTGGTGTTCTGCTTGTCTTAGGTTTAACAAATCATCTGAAGCTTGTTTTATTTTGAAAATATCTCTTATTTTTTTGTTTTTGTTGCGTGTTGCAGCGTCTGATTGAGACGGCTCCCTGGGGAGACGATCCTGCCACCATCGAGCAGCAGCTGGTGAGCCACCGGAAGTTTCAGAGCTCCATCATCTCGGCRCCGGAGGTGGACCGGGCTCGAGACGAAATGGTGGGTACATACGTTTGGTGTCAAAGTCATCATGAGGAGAAAATCAGATTTCCTGCTAATTACAACGTCAAAAATGAAACGCACCGAATATTTCTTCTWTTTAGTTGAAGATGGGAGACAAAGCGAACGCTAACGCTCTGGGCCAGGCRTGGGACAGCCTTCAGGTGAAAGGGAAAAAAAAAACGCCTGTTTGTGATTTTTCATCAACGTGCTCTTCTTTGTTCATGCTAATCCTTTTTTTTTTTTTTTTTGTTAGCAAATGGCGTGCGACCGGTCCACTCAGCTGCGAGACCTCCAGCATATCCTCGAGGAGATCTCGAATGAGATAATGTGGGTGAACGACAGAGAGGAGGAGGAGCTGATGTTCGACTGGGGGGACAAAAACATCGACCAGTACATCCCCAAGAAGCAGGAGAGCTACTCTGTGAGTAAAACCGGTGGAATGAGGAGCTCTGATCCAATCGCTGAACATCCCCAGATCAGTGACCCTCTCTCTCTCTGACAGAAACTGATGAGAGATCTGGAGGACAAGGAGAAGGAACTGAACAAACTGAAAACCAAAGTGGACATCCTTCTGAAACATAACCACCCGGCCTCTGAAAAAATTGAGGTGTGGACAGATTTCGCCTACGTCTTTACGCATCTCTGCTAATTATTTATTTGTTATAATGCTTCCTTTGGATTTCTGCAGGCTTACAGGGACACTCTGCAGACTCAGTGGAGCTGGCTTCTTCAAATTACAAAGTGCATCGACATACACCTGAAGGAGAACGCGGCTTACAGCCAGGTGACTTTGGCTGTAGCTTTGGCTGCTTCTTTAGACATGGTTAATGTTCCGTATCACAGCTCTGAAGGTCGTGGGAAGCCAATTGTATGTTCTTAGCTAAACAGCTTACTCTGCTATTAGGGTTCATGGATTGGATGATTAAAGTAGGGGTGGAGCCAGAGGGGTGACAWTATGAAGAAAGTAGGGTTCTCTGCAGTCACTAAGTGAGACATTCTTGGGTTTGAGCAGGGTTTGGGAAAACCGTGATCGGCGAAGTTTGAAAAATAGGCAGATGTTCTTAAGCTTGGGCGGAGTTTGGAAAATAGAAAAAGGTTCTTGGGAGTGGGCAGAGTCTGAGAAAAATGTGGTTGGTGGAGTTTGGAAAATAGGCGGAGGTTTTTAGGTTTAGGCAGAGTTTGGGAAAACCGTGATTGGCGAAGTTTGGAAAACAGGCAGATATTCTTAGATTTGGGCAGAGTTTGGGAAAACCATCACTGGCATAGTTTGGAAAATAGGGAGAGTTTCTTAGGTTTAGGCGGAGTTTGGAAAATAGGCAGACGTTCTTAAGTTTGGGTGGGRTTTGGGAAAACCATCATTGGCATAGTTCGGAAAATAGGCAGAGGTGCTTGGGTGTGGGCAGAGTTTGAGAAAAATGTGATTGGTGGGGTTTGGAAAATAGGCGGAGGTTCTTGGGTTTGGGTGGCGTTTGGGAAAMCCGTGATTGGTGAAGTTTGGAAAACAGGCAGATATTCTTAGGTTTGGGTGGAGTTTGGAAAATAGGGAGACGTCCTTTTTGGGTGGAGTGTGGAAAAACGGCGAAGGATCTTGGGTGTGGGTGGAGTTTAGAAACTAGGGAGACATTCTTAGGTGTAGGCGAAGTTTTGGAAAATAGGCAGACATTCTTAGGTTTAGGCAAAGTTTTGGAAAATAGGCAGACATTCTTAGGTTTGGGCAGAGTTTGGGAAAACCATCACTGGCATAGTTGGGAAAATAGGGATAGTTTCTTACGTTTAGGCATAGTTTGGAAAATAGGCAGTCGTTCTTAAGTTTAGGTGGAGTTTGGAAAAACCATCATTGGCATAGTTTGGAAAATAGGCAGAGGTGCTTGGGTGTGGGCAGAGTTTGAGAAAAATGTGATTGGTGGGGTTTGGAAAATAGGCAGAGGTTCTCAGGTTTGGGCGACGTTTCAGAAGACCGTGATCGGCAAAGTTTGGAAAATAGGCAAAGGTTCTTGGATTTCGGCGTAGTTTGSAAAATAGGTTTGTGTTCTTGGGTGTGGGCGGGGTTTGGAAAATAGGCAACGGATCTTGGGTGTGGGCAGAGTTTTGAAAATAGGTAGAGATTCTTGTGTGTGGACAGAGTTTGGCAAAACCGTGAATTGTGGGGGAAGTTAAAAGATGTGATCTTTAGCCATGATTTACTTACAGGAAGTATTGGCCAGTGCTGTTGATGTTTAAGGGTAATTAGTAAAATTATTGTGAATATATAAATATAATTTATTCACTTCAAATTTTGCGTGGCTAGCAACTTCCTGTCTCGAGTTAATACTAATTTTCAAAATTAGCGATGTTTTGAAAGGCGCTCTCTGGCCGTTTAGACCCAGCTGAAACACATCCCGCCAGCCGCCCGGTGTTCATCCAATGGAATCCTCATGGCTCCTTCAAACCCCACCCAAAATAGTCAATCTGACCAATCGTGTCTTTCATAAACTCCTCCCACACACCAAGAACCTCCCACTTAATGGCTGCAGTTACTCCCTTCTCAAATGTTTGACAAGAGGGTTGGGCATTTCAAAGATAGGCAGTTAGAGCAAAAGAGGAATAAATATCTGTCAAGCAGCTGGTGAAGAGGCAACCGATCCATGTGTGAGGAAAACAACCGTTCTAAACCACTGAATTCATATAAAACAACAATCGTGTGTAATGATTCTGGCTTTAAGAAAAAGTTAAGGAAAACTGGGCGACATCTAGTGGCGAGTCTGTAAAATATCAATGACATGGAGCTTGGTCACACACTGCTGTGGGATGGCGTCCTGTTCCTCAACCAGAGTTTGTCGTAAGTCAGTATGGTGGGGTTCGGAAATGAACAGCACGCCTGAAAGGATCCTACAAGTCTTCAATGGAATGAGATCAAGAGTGCAGGCAGGCCGTTCCACCCTCTGCACTCCCAGGCTCTGGAGGTAGTCTAATATGATCTCTGCTCTGTGGCGGTGAATGTTGTCATGTTGGACAGTAGAGTTTGGTCCCAGACTGTAGAGAAATGGGTTTGCTCACAGGTGGCCCGTCGGCACAACCTGGTGTACCAGGACCTCAGTTTCAGAAACGCCTGTGATGATTTTCTTGGGCGAAACCCAAACTCAGCTTTGTTGCTTTACCCACAAAGGATTTTCCTCACAATTTTGGCATAATTGAAGAGTAAATCAACAGGCTTTCCAATGGCTTAACACCAAGAAGTAGTGTTCCAACAAAATAATCCACCAAACATTCAGTACATGTTTTCCATTTTGCTGTTGCTAATCTGGTATTGTTGTTTKTAACAGTTCTTCAAAGAGGTCAACGACACAAACAAGTCTTTGAAAAAAGTACACGAAATTGTATTAAAGAAGTTCAAATGCGACAAGAACACAACGCTTGAGGAACTGAAGGAAAGCCTTAAAGACATGGAGGTAGGAGAACCTTTGTTTTTATTTTATCCGTGAGCAGAATGAAGCCCAACCCATGACTATGAAGTGTCACATCTCATAATTTCATCTTCAGGTGGAAAAGGAGAAGATCCTGGATCACAAGCTGCAGGTGCAACATTTGGTCAACATGTCGAAGAACATCGTGAGGCTGAAACCCAGAAACCCAGAGGAGAAGGCCAACGGCATCATCGTCAAGGCTCTGTGCGACTTCAAACAAGACCAGGTCAGTTTTTAGTTTTAATAATCAGAAACAAATTTACACCTAAATTTGGAATTAACTGAAATAAAAATTAATAAAATACATTCTCGTTGGRCTCTTCAGAAGGTGATCTGTAAAGGCAACGAGGCCATCTTAAAGGACAACAGCCAGCGCAGTAAGTGGCTCGTAGTGGGTCCGGGAGGCATGGATATGTTGGTGCCCTCCGTGTGYCTGATTGTGCCACCCCCTAATCCGCTCAGCGTCAATTTTGCCACCAAGTAAAAAACACAAATATCCTCCTTAATCTTATAATTTTACAAAACAAACCAAGATGAAACTCAAAATGTAAATTTCTCATTAAGGAACGAGATGTATTACGAGTCCATCCTGGCCATCTGGAGTCAGATGTACATCAATATCAAGAGTCTCATTGCCTGGAACTACTGCCTGATGGATATACAATACATCAACTCCCTCACCTTGACCATGGTAAGAAACATCTCTGTAAATGTTTTGAAGCATACAACAGAAGAACTTTACATGCAGGGTGTCCGCTTTTCAAAACAAGAGTTTTAAAAGTTTTTAGTCTTTGAGCCTCAAAAGAATCATAATTTGATTCCTGGCGATGATTTCACCCATCTTGGGTGTTTCGGAAGTCCAATTCAAATATAGGACTACAAAAGAAGAGGTGGTCGTCTGGAAGTAGACATGGACAAACAGGAAGTGACCCCAATAGTTGAACATGCAGGGTAGACCATGACTAGACAGTAACTGGATGTGGAAATATGGTCAGTGTCCTCTAGTTTAAGCCTATAGCAACAGARCTAAAGGATAGTTCAGAAACCCAACCCTAACTATAGAATTTATTAAAAAGTAGACAGGGTATCAGCCACACGAACAGAAACTGGATGTTGGTTATACAAGAGCAGAGCCTGATGACTGTAAGCTCTGCCTTTTTGAAACTCTAGGAACTACAAGTAAACTCGCAGTCTGAAAGTGAAGATGCTCTTTAAGAAAATTAAACTAGTCCACCAGCCCAGCCTGCTGTGACTTTAGGTTTTTGTTCCATTATGTTTTATTTGAGCTTGGATTTGGTCCAACACTGCCTCCTTCTGACAATGTTTTAATTCTGCAGACTCAAGAGACTCAATCAGGCAGTCTACAAAGGTCCAATAATCACAGAACTATAGGTTATTCCTTCTAGCATTTTAAGTGTTAAAGTTTTATTTTTATAAAAATGAGCCTGCACCAGTGCAAACACAGTTTACAGTTTCACAGTTTAGCCTTATGTAACATAGAGGTTTAAGTCAAACTATAGCAAGTACTACTAAAGCTAGTAGTAGTAGTAGTAGTAGTAGTASTASTACTGGTAATAATACTTCTGRTATTAGTKTAGTATATTTATTTGTAGTGCTATTAAAATTAGTGTAAGAGTAGTTAGTGTAAGTAATTGTGCCAATAGTGCTAGTGGCAATACTATTGTCACTGGTATACATATGAACTAAAAGTTCAGCTAATACATATATATGGTGATATAGCTTTAGCGCCCAAGCTAATACAGACAAACTCACAATTTTTTTGTTTTCTTGTTGTAGTAAKGCTGTGCAGGTGAAAGAAAGCAGTCCTGGTGTAGCTCTTTAAAAATCAATTCAAAATTGTCTACGTTTGTGTTTCTAGTTGTCCAAGATGCGTCCCGACGAGTATCGACAAATCCTCAAAAACCTGGAGACTCACTTCGAAGAGTTCAAACAGACCAGTCAAGGATCTCAGATGTTTGGCGTTGATGAGATGAAGAGCATCGAAAACCAGTTTGTCGGAGCACAAGCCCATTATGACAAACTGGTGGTGGAGCTTCCTACGTATGGTCAGTAGATGTTAAATCTGCTACAGGGTCGTAGCTGTTACTTGGGTTTTACCTTCCTTTCCTGTTTCTCCACAGGTTCTTCTCATGAGGAAATTGAAGTAGAGGAAACTATCGACGTAGAACAACAACAACAACAGCAACAACAACAACTGATATATTTGCAGCAACAAGCTGTCGAGCAACAGCCCCAGCAGCACCTRATTATATTACAGCCACCACCTGAGCAACAGCACCTGTTTATATTACAGCAGCAGCAGCAACAAGCTGCTGCAGAAGAAGCCATGAGGCTGAACGAGGTAAGGAGACTGAGAGAGGAAAGGAGGCTGAGAGAGGAAGAGGAAAGGAGGCTGAGAGAGGAAGAGGAAAGGAGGCTGAGAGAGGAAGAGGAAAGGAGGCTAAGAGAGGAAGAAGAAAGAAGGCTGGAAGAGGAAAGGCGGCGAGTGGAGCTTAAAAAACAGGAAATGAAGAAAAAAGAAGCAAAGAAAGARGTGATACTGAAAGAGGTGCCGATCAAGAAAGAAATGATGGTAAACATCAAGACCGAGCAGCGAAGGAAGTCGTCCTCCTCGTCTCTGTCCTCTTCCTCGTCTCATCTCTTGTCAGAGCTTCATACTCTCAGACTGAGGATGGAGGCAGCAGAGGGTACTCTGAGTCAGTACGTTCACATCTGCTTCGGAGACGACGGCGCCCGAGACTGTGGCCTGAAGATCACCCAGCTGGAGGTAAACACAAACTCAGAAAACAAGTCAAAAGCTTTTACGAAAACAACTTTAATTCGGAATATTTTTGTTTCAGTCGGTGCAACGTGACGTCGACTTGATGCGTGTAGATTATCTACATTTAAGGGAGCGCATTTCGAAGGTTTTGGACAGCATGAGCGATTCAGACAAAGCCCAGTTCCTACGCAACGAGATTGGCGTAATCAACCAGAGACTGGGGGGTCTGGAAAGCAGCTCATCGGCTTACGTTCAACGGTATGCAACACAAACACACCAGAAAGGTTTATTTTGGAGTTTTTAACAGGAATTTAAAAATGCCTAACTGGAAAACTGTAGACACACAGTTTGCAGTTGACAGGTAACATTTTCCAAARTAAATACYTTGGGACCATGGTCTGTTCCTTGYGGGACACCTTAAACATYTCAACTACCTTWATTTGGAAGCAAAAAAGCTTCAATATCCTCTGAAACTGACAACAACACTCTTCACCTTTTCGTCATTAATGTTTTTCTATCAGGCTTCGAGCTCTAAGGGACATGCTGGAGAGCATAGCTCGAGCTGAGGACATTGTGAAAGTTCACGAGGCAAGACTGACCGAAAAAGAGACCACTTCTCTGTCTCCAGCTGAAGTCAACGAATACATGGCGACCCTTAAGGTATTCTTCAAATTAAATAGTAGACAATGTTGTAAATCCACTAGAAGATGTCAGCCTTTTATTTTGTTTGTTCATTAAAGCTGTAAGGACTCTGTGCAGTCAATAAGTTGTCTTATTAGAGTTCCCCTTCGTGATTACGYTTCATTATGCGTAGACCATCAAATCAGAGCTGGATCAGAGGAAAGATGTTCTGATCTCCATGGAGTCCGAGCTGTCAAAGGCRAACCACTGGAACAGCCAGGTGGGCGGCTCCACCCACAGGTGTGACTTGATGCTGTCGAAATACACCGAACAGGTGGGCTTGCTGTCCAACCGCTGGAGACGAATCCACGACCAGATCGACACCAGGTACTTCTCTTTCTCTTTTGTAAAACCCTTGATAGAGAATGCCGTTGTGTGAAGTACAAACAACTTAATTATTATTTTTAGACTACAGGACCTGCAGTTGTACGTGCCTCAGCTGCAACATTACAAGCAAACCAGCACCTCGCTCACCGAATGGATCGATAAGACTCGGAAAAAACAGGACACCCTGCAGGCCACCAAGATAGACAATGTCCAAGCTCTGAAAGACCACATTGGCAATCAAAAGGTTCTCTGCTCAGAGTTTAGTTGTGGTTAATAAAATGTATTTCTTTGTGGAGAGTTAGGGTTTGTGTTTGCTTTGTCTCTGACATCCATGTTTTCTTGGTAAATTCAAGGCTCTGAACACCGAAATCAAAGCAAAGAGGGAGACGGTAGAAAGTGTGCTGAGAGACAATGAGACATGCGTAAATGCCATCAAGGTAAGCAGGACCCTGACCCATCACTTAGGTTAACCACTCAGACATAGGCCCAACCCCGACCCATCACTTAGGTTAACCACTCAGACATAGGCCCAATCCCAACCCAGAACCTAAGAATAACCACTCAAAGACAGGCCCAGCCCGGACCCCTGATCAAATTTATCGAAATTGCCAATTTTCTGGTCTCATGGCTTCGTTTCTTGCAGGACTATGAAACCGACCTTGCCTCTTACACCTCTGGCTTAGAAACTTTACTTAACATCCCCATCAAGAGAACGATGCTGAGGTCCCCATCAATGGATCTTAACCAAGAGGTAACATTTTACTTTGGCAGGTTCAAAAGGATTTTYTCTTTTCCACGACTTAAGTGAAACCATGTCTGAATATGTTTTTCCTTCAAGGCTACACTACTGCAGACTCGCTACATGGAGTTGTTCACGCTCTCTGACGACTACTACAAGTTCTTGGGCCAGTTGCTCAAAAACATGGAGGAGCTCAAGGTATAATGTGTAATTTTTTTTAATTTGTTGTGTTTTGATAAAGTATTTCTTGTCTCAATCTGACAGGTGAGTATGAAAGTAAAGATTTATGTTAATGTGTTTAATCGTGTTTCATTGCATTTCATTTTAAGTTAAATTGTTGCTTCCATGTTAATTAAACGTATTCTTAGGGCAGGATGGCTTAAAGGTTAGCAGTGCTGGGGATGGTGCTGCTAATCAGCTAACAGCTAATGGAGGAACAATTTTTTTTTGTTTCATAGCAGATTAGCTTTTCTACTTACTTTGAAAACTGTTAGTGGACCAATTAGCTTCTGCTAAATTGTGTTTTGACAACTTTAAGTCAACTAACAGCTAACTGACAAGCTAACATCAACAGCAATGCCATCTTAGCAATGAGCAATTAGTTGTTAGCTTTAGCTTCTAGCTACTAACTTTTACAGGGTTTTGTGCATATGATTTTATGTTTCTGATGTAAATATAAGATCAGAGCAATTTTTTTTAACTAATCCTTCCTATTGTGTATTTCCCAGCTGCAAAAAAGTAATGCGACCCTGTTGCAATGACCTGTTCTATTCCCCCCATGTTTTTGTCATGTGTATCTTCTTGAATGGGTGTTCTTAACTGCAATTTCATTCTACATTGCATCCCTGATGTTCTATTTGAATGACGAATCTGAATCTGTTTAGCATTTTTGTGTTAGCTTTCATTAAATTTCTTTTACATATTTAGCAGTTTGATGTTAGTGATGCTATATTTTTGTTAGCAGCTAACAAAGCTAACTTTTTGGTTATCTGCACCCACCGTTGGTGGTTAGCGTTGTTGCCTCACAGCAATAAGAGCAAGAAGGTTCTCTTGCTCATCTAGGTTTTCTCCGGATACTCGAGTTTTTCCCACAGTCCAAAAACATGAACGTTAGACGTCCCTTGCAAAAAAAAATGTCTGTGATCTCAGTGGGATTAGTCTGGTTAAATAAACACGAATGAATGAATGAATGAAAGATTCCATTCTCACATGGAATCATTATAAAATTTTAACTTTGAATAAATGTAAAAAAACAAAACAATAATTATTTTTATGGTGTTTACGGAGCCCGCCGGGGGTCAGTGGGAGAAAAAAAAACAGCCGCTGGAAATGCGTGTGCACGGATTACTAAACTGAGCGAACAGATTACTAAACTGTGCGAACGGATTACTAAACTGTGCGAACGGATTACTAAACTGTGCGAACGGATTACTAAACTGTGCGAACGGATTACTAAAC
>NW_013953142.1:18428-22924 GCF_001266775.1 Austrofundulus limnaeus
ACTAAACTGAGCGAACAGATTACTAAACTGAACGAACGGATTACTAAACTGAGCGAACGGATTACTAAACTGAGCGAACGGATTACTAAACTGTGCTCACGGTTTCTGCAATTCGTGCGCACGGATTACTAAACTGAGCGAACGGATTACTAAACTGTGCTCACGGTTTCTGCAATTCGTGCGCACGGATTACTGATATCTGGAGGGTGGTTGTGTGAACTGTCGTTCATCAGCTCAGAAAGTGCTTAAGGAGCATTTTTTGTTCACAAAAGTCAAAGTACAGCACAGAAAATGTTGGACTTTGAGTATGTTGCACAGTTTTTGCCCCTCTTTCAGGCAGTTTTGGTACTGGGTCTCCTAAAGGCTGTTTCAGCTCTGATCGGATCATCACAGGAAGCCGCTTTCTGCCCGTGGTTACAGGATGTTTAGTTTCCCTGACAACGGGGAAGTTTTGCTAAAGTTAGCCAGCTGCCTTCTCAGGGTTATATCACAAAAGTACTGAATAGATTTATGTCGAACTTTTAGGAAATGAGGAAATGTTTATTACTCTTTCAAAAACATTTATTACACCACAGAAACATCTGAATAAAGTTTGAAACATTTCAGAGTACGAGCGGGGCTGCGGCTCCCATGATTGTCGTTCTGCAGATGAAGCTCGCCACACGGGGACATTTCTCGACAGCAAGCCGCTTGGAGGTTTTCTCCAGCTGTTCTCAGATGTTTATTCTCTTTCACAACAGAAGGGGGGGACGGGAGGGTGGAGGAGGCTAACCTCCGTTTCAGGATTCATTTGCCTGCAAAATATGAAAATAAATAAATAACCACGTCGGATTTTGTTGAAACTTTCAGGGACATTCTGTGGCTAAAAAGTGTGTTGATGAGAACACGACAGTGCCTTAAGTTTATATAACAACAGATCCACTGAATTTATCTTGCAGATGTGGCTTCATACGGTTGTGTTCTGAGGCAAGGATTCGAGCAACAACTAACCCCGAAACAACAAGTTGTCCCGGCACTCACAGTATTCACTTCCTGTTTAGCCTTTCACAATAAAACCGGATACAACAAAACAGATTGTGCAACACACACCATGCGTCCAACCTGTCGACACAATCTGCGCGCATTGATTGCAGAAACTGAGCGCACAGATTAGTAATCYGTGCKCTCAGTTTAGCAATCCGTGCGCACAGATTTCCGGTGGCTGTTTTTCTTTTTTCACCACTGACCCCCGGCGAGCTCCGTAGGTATTCTTTCAGATCTAAGTGCATCAAAACCAGAGTTTTTTTACAAGCTAAAATTGCTAATGCAAACAACAAAATCAGTCCCAAACTGGCCTTTGCTCTTGACTTATTCTGTAAATGTAATGTTTGTCAAATTCAAAAAATGTAAAGTATGAAAGTATTTTTATTGTTTTAAGAAAATGCCTTGTTTTTTCCAGCCATGCACCTTTGCTACATGCACATCTGGTCATTTTTTATAGGRGTGCATAAGTAGATTAGTTCAGTTAGTGGTTGCTATGGTGATTCCCTCTGTTTTGCTAAGTAAGATAAAGAGGGGCGGGATTACACGGAGTAGAATTCTGTTCAGAAAATAAAATGAATAGAAAAGTAAAATTAGAAATATTTAACCTGACAGCAAAAGGTATCTGTGCCCGTTTTGGGCCAAATACTGGACTGCACTCAGAAACTGTAAAAAGAACCAGGTTATATCTGTGCCAGAGGTGCTGTATAACTGCTGTATTTGGCCCAAATGTGGCCCAGATAGAGAATTTTTATTTAATTTTTAGACTGATTTGATCTAGACTGATTTTGAYTGTACTTCAGTTTCCTCCAACAGACCAAAAACATGGCTGTTTAAGCTAATTGGTAACTCAAAGTTTGTTTGTGTGTTTCTATATGGCACTRTGATAKACTTGTGACCTGTCCGTGGTGTACCCCATTTGTTGCACAGAGACTGCCRGAGATTTCAAAGAAAATGAATAAAGAGTTAAACTGTGTTTGAAATAAAATCGGCAACCATTGCACCCATTCTCACTCTTATTTTCCTTCTAGATGCGCAACACCCAGATTGACCTGCTCGAAGAGGAACTTCGCCTGCTGAAAGACGACATGCAGGACCGCAACGCCAAAAACAAATCACTGGAAGACGCTCTCGCTCGGTACCAGCTGGAGCTGTCCCAGTCCAAGGACCAGCTGCTGTCACTGGAAGAGGTGAAGCAGAGCACGGTGATGCAGTGCAGCGCCACCAAGGACAGCCTGAACTCCACTCAGAGTCAGCTGGCGGACCTCAACGACGAGGTGGCGCGTCTCAAGTACCTTCTGGGGGAAGAAAAACGGAAGACAAAGCTGGCAGAAGAGCGCTACACAAAGCAGCAAGAAGAGTATGAGTTGGTGCTGAGGAAGAGGCAGACGGAGCTGGAGACAGTCAGCTGGTCCAAGGTGGAGGTGGAGAAGACTGTGACAAGTAAGGAGCTTGAGATTGAGCAGCTGCGGCGGCAGCTGAATGAGGAGACAGCAAGGGTCATGGAGCTACAGAAAGATATTTCAAAGGTAAGGAGTCATTTCAGTAAGGAGATCAATAACTTAAAGCTCAGCTACGAATCCCACATCCAGAGCAGTCGCACAGATATTCAGAGGCTGGCAACACAGAGGGATGATGATATAGCTGAGCTCCAGCTGCAGTATGACAGGATGGAGGCAGAGAGGAGGAGTCTGGAGGAAGAACTCAGGAGGCTCAGGATTTCCATCAAACAGACTGAGGACCTCAAGAAAAAGGCCGAGGATGAGGCTTGCAGTCAGCGGGCCTTGCTCATAGAAGAAGGACGCAGGAGGAGAGAAATGGAAAGTCAAATGGAGTTACTGATAAGTCAGAGGGATGAGGAAATCAACCAGTACAGAGAGGAGCTAACAGAAGTCATGAAGACCCTGCAAGAGAGAAGTGACCAACTAATTTATGTTAATCACAGTTTAGAGGAGGAGACCCGCAGGAGAGAAATCACAGAGGAAGGGCAGGCCGTGCTTGAGCAGTCTTTAGCAGCGGTGCAGGTGAAACTAACCAACTCCTCAGTGGCTGCAACCCAGCTGAAAGAGTACGAGGTGGATCTCCAGCAGGCACATCTACAGCTGGAAAGAGAAGGCAAAGAGCGGTACAGAGTAGAGCAAAACCTGTGCAGGTTACAGGGACGGGTCAAAGACCTGCAGGCTGTGAGGGATAGTCTCGAGAGTCAGGTGGAGAATCTGAGGCAGACTCACCAAGAGGAGGTGAGCAGGAGAATACAGGTGGAGACAGAGCTGGAAAAGACCAACGTGACTGTAAAAGAATACACAAGTACCATCGCCCAGCTGCGCCAGAACCAGGAACAAGTCAGCACGTCAGCGAAGAGACGGGAAGAGGAGCATCTTAAATTGAAGGAAGAGCTTGAGAAAAGCTTAAAACAAAACCAGAATAATGCAGAGCTGAACACTCAGCTGAGTGTCGAACTGAACACACTGAAGCAGCAACTTCTGCAGGAGCAGGTCCGAGTCAAAGAGGCAACTCTCAGAAACGAGGGTCTTTACAAGACTGTTGAAGAGAAGAGTACGGCACTTAACAAGAACACTGCTGAACTCCAGAAGCTGAAGGAAATGGTAGAAAAACAAACCAAAGAAAGGTTGAGGCTGGAGGAAGATCTGAAGACAGCGCAACAAGACAAAGAAGAACTCCTTAGATCCAAAAAGGGACTGGATGACGAGCTCTCCTCTCAGATTACCGCCTTGGAACTGCAGCTGCAAGCCAGCCAGCACAGCAATGTAGACCACCGCAACCTGGTCACAGAACTCTCCTCTGAGCGCGAGAAACTGAAGCTGGAGGCAGAGAAAATACAAAAGCAGGTCACAGAGGTACATGGACGCTTGCCACTTAGATATGTGCTTAGCTGCCTCTGTAGTGTAGCCTTTTCTTGCATGCTGGAACATCCATAGATCTTTTGCTAAATGCCAAAGAACTGCAATTCAAACACATACGCCTGTACGTGCTTGAATGACTGGCATTTGAACTACTTGCATGCAAACAATCTGTGCCTCTTTGTTTGCCRACATCCTCATCCCGTTGTCTACCTCCCAACATTGTTTCAGAATGCATGTTTGAGGATTTTAATTCTTTGATTTTTAGGGATCAACATCATCGGTTTGCCTCTGCCGCCAGTCTTCTGCTCTGTTTGATTCCTGTTTTACTGTTGTGTTGTAGCACCTAAATTATACACAAGATGCATTTTGTGAATCTGTAAAACAACACTAAGATACACTTATTTTGTAAAGCGACACATTGAAGTAGTTATTGTTGCTTATATATTTGTACTGTTTTGCAGATTTTCTGAATACCGATAGTATTTAGAAAAACATCTAGCATTACAATTTGGCTGCTATACAGCGGGTAAAATAATTATTGAACACGTCACCATTTTTCTCAGTAAATATATTACTAGAGGTGCTAATGACATGAAATTTTCACCAGATGTC
>NW_013953142.1:23760-25658 GCF_001266775.1 Austrofundulus limnaeus
TAAACAATATCTTTGGCTGTTTCAGTAGCTAAACAATATCTTTGGCTGTTTCAGCAGTTAAACAATATCTTTGGCTGTTTCAGTAGCTAAACAATATCTTTGGCTGTTTCAGTAGCTAAACAATATCTTTGGCTGTTTCAGTAGGTAAACAATATCTTTGGCTGTTTCAGTAGGTTAACACTTTGGCTGTTTCAGTAGGTAAATAAACACTTTAGCTGCTTGTTTGGGTAAACAAATACTTTAGCTGCTTCATTAGGTAAAATTGCCTAACTGTTGAAGTAAAACAGCTAAAGCTAAAATGAGCTAAAACAGCTAAAAATGAAAAAGATGGGAAAGCATAATGGTCAACACAGTAGCTAAAATATGTGCAAAATAGAAGCTAAAAGTGGAAAAGCAGATGCTATAGATATAATTAACAAGGTAGCTAAAATGGGCTTGACTGATTTTGGTAAAAAAATCATTTTGGCAATTTATTTTGGTAAAAATAATTGTTTTGTAAACAAACAGTTTGGTTGTTTCAATAGATGAACAAACACTTTTGCACTTTAATTTAGTAAACAAACTCTAGGGCTACTTTTGTTGGTAAACAAATACAGGCAGCCATTTTGCTTACAAAATTTAACTTGTAAATACAACAACAATGAACTTCTCTCTGTACAGTGTGTATTTATGTTTATTATTTTTCTCTGTACAGTGTGTATTTATGTTTTAATATTTTTCTCTGTACTGTGTGTATTTATATTGTAATATTTCTGTGTATTTACTGTGTATTTCAGGGCAACAACCCGGGGGATATGGAGTTTTACATGCGGAAGGCGAGAGACTCCATCGACGCTCTGAAGATTTGTGCGTTGGAGATAAACCAGATGGGACAACCCTGTGAAGGTCTCATCAAGAGGTAAAACCAGTCCATCTGATGCTAACTTGGTGCCATTTTAGCTGTTTTTACAACAGATCATTTAGCTCATTCAGGAGACGGTTGATGTGACTTTTGGTTTTTGTTTRCAAATATTTTACCCATAAAAACACATTCAGATATTTTTATTTTCTTAAAAAAACATTGTTCTCTTTGGAATTTGTGCCATCAAACTGACTACTGGCTACTTTTAGCGTTTAGCCACTAGCTTGCTACTTTTAGCTAGACCAATGCTACTGAGCTAAAATGCTACTGTTTGTGGGAAGCATTTTGCTACATTTAACTTCTACCTTTTAGCTAATTTTAGCTTTAAGCTAGCCTTTCATTGTTTTTATTTTAGCTARGCTAATGCTGGTTCTAGTTCACTTTTTGCTTTTTTAGCTAGCCCCTGCTACATTTAGCAAAGCATTGATGTATTTAGCTAGTGCTGTGCTATTTTGAAACTTTAGCTGTTTGTTGTGTCAACAAGCAAAGAATTGTACAGTTTTTTTGGAAACACACACTTTGGCTACTTGTTTTGGTAAACAAACACTAACTTGAACTTGTTTTGGTATTTTTAGCTAGCATTGTGCTAGTATTGGCTTTTTGTCACTATTTTGTCAGTTACCAGTCTTCTACATTTTTTAAGCTTGAACAGCTGTTTCAGCCGAGTCCTGATTCATACATTCACAGAAAATTATTTTATTATTGTTTTTTTGTATTTATTACACACATTTTTGTTGTTGATATAAAAAACTAAGGCCGGATGTTTGTGTGTGTTTTTGAACGTCAGCTTGGACTTTTACAACGACCAGCTGAAGGGGGTCAAGAAGTTCATGGTGAGCACCTTACAGAGGAGGAAGAGCACCAGAGGAGGGAGTTCTGGAGCCTGGGAGGACCCTGCGAGGAGCTTCAACGACGCCATGGCTTGGATTGTTCAGCAGAAGGCACGAACGCACACACACACACACACACACACACACACACACACACACACACACAC
>NW_013953142.1:25712-29624 GCF_001266775.1 Austrofundulus limnaeus
GACATCTGGTGAAAATTTCATGTCATTAGCACCTCTAGTAATATATTTACTGAGAAAAATGATGACGTGTTCAATACTTACTTTACCTGCTGTATGTCTGGTTGCTATAAATTGTAGGGATTTTCTCTGCTGGATTGGAGCTATAGCTTTACTGCTATAACAGAAATAGTAAACAAACAATTCCTTATCTTATTTTTTAATTTCTTGTGTCTTATAGATGGTAGCAAAATCAAATAAGAGAAGAACACACAAATTTGCTTATCATGTTTTTACTTTTACTTACATCAGCAATAGTTTTAGGATTTTTTATTTTTAGTAACACAGAAATTATGGGACATAGGTAAAATGGAAACATAGGTACAGGGATACATGGGTATCGAGAAACTCAAGTAAAAACGGAACAAAGATAAAATGGGAACATAAGTTCTGGGGAACACAGGTAACAAAGAACAGGTACTGGGGAACAAAGAAACTGAGGAACATAAGTAAAGGGGAACATCGGCACTGAAGAACATARGTACCAGGGAACATAGGTAGCAGAAAACATAGGCACTGGGGAACATTGGTAGAAGGGTAACATAGGTACCAGGAAACATAGGTACCAGCAGACATAGGCACTAGGGAACATAGGTAAAAGGGGAACATACATACTGTATCTGCAAACACAAGTACCATGGAATATAGATAAGAGAAACATAAGTACCAGGGAACATRGGTAAAAGGAGAACATAGAGGTACTGGGTTACATAGGTATTGAGGAACACAGGTAAAAAAGGGAACAAAGATAAAATGGGAACATAAGTACTGGGGAACACGTTAACAAATAACATAGGTACTGAGGAACATAGATACCAGGAAGCATAGGTGCTAGAGAACATAGGCACTTGGGAACATAGGTAAAAGGGGGACGTACATAGTATATCTGCAAACATAAGTACCATGGAGTATATGTAAAAGAGAAACATAAGTACCAGGGAACATAGATAAAAGGGTAACATATGTACTGGGATATATAGGTATTGAGGAACAAAGATAAAATGGGAACATAAGTACAGGGGAACACGGGTAACAAAGAACATAGGTACTTGGGACCATAGGTGCCAGGAAGCATAGGTACTAGAGAACATAGGCACTTGGGAACATAGGTAAAAGGGGAACATACATACTGTATCTGCAAACTAGTACCATGGAATATAGGTAAAAGAGAAACATAAGTACCAGGGAACCTAGGTAAAAAGGCAACATAGGTACCTGGGAAACATATAGGTATCCAACATAAATAAAAGAGAAGCATACRTATCAAGGAATATAGTCATGGAAAAATGGGTTTTGAGGAATATAGGTTAAAGCAACATACAGTAGGTACTAAGAAATATAGGTAWTTGGGAAAATAAATAAAAGGGGAGCATWGGTACCAGGGAACTTAAGTATCGAGGAACATCTGTAATGGAGAACATAGGTATGGACCAAGTAGCATGATATTAGACATTGTGATGAAATATGACAAGAGCAAGTATGTGTGTTCTCATCAACATATCTTCAGTGTCATTAAWTTCTCACATTTTATATCCAAAAAATGGTTTGTGTTGAAAATTATCAATGCATTTCTGTGTATACTAATATTTAATATTTTTTCTATTTCTTTTTTTCTGCAGACAAAAACAATGATGCACTCCCTTCAATCCCAGTACAGTGAAATTGTAACCGAGAGAGATGCTCTCTTGCTGAAACTGCAGCGGTTGGAAATGGACAGAGAACAACTCCAAAGACTAGAGGAAGAACTCAGTCGCGTAAAATTGTCTCTGGATTCTGAGCTTCGCAACAAGCAACGTTTCCAAGAGGAAAGCGAGAGGGTGAAGAGGGATTTGAGTTACTGGAAGGACCAATGTGACGGAAAACAAAGCATGATCAGRCAATATGATACGGACAAGGATATTCTTGAGCGGGAAAAGAAATCCTTGAAGAGTGAGATAGAGAGGCTAATGAGGGAACTCAGGGAGCTTGAGGAGAAGTATAAAAGTAAACTGTTAATCCTTCAGAAAGAGCARAAAGAAACAATGATTGTTAAACAAACCAAGGAGACTGAGCTGAAGAGTACCAGGGAGCCCCCAGCCCCCGATGCTTCCTTCATAATATTTGATGGAGTCCGCAAGCCAGTCACAGCAAAGCAATTACTCGAATGCAGAGTTTTGGACAAACCAACATTCGACCAGCTTTCAAAGGGACATAAGACCGTTCCTGAGGTTTCCACTGAAAAAAGAGTCCCTCTAAAAGGAACAGGCCCAATAGCTGGGGTGATAATTGAAGGTCCTAAAACCCCAGGGTCCAGCAGTAGACCTGTTTGTAAAATGACATTCACRGAGGCCAAGAAAGAAAACCTCCTTCCACCTGATAGTGTTGACTTGCTTCTAGATGCCCAAGCTGCTACAGGCCACATCATTGATCCCAGAACTAGCCAGAAGTTGACAGTTGAAGAAGCGTGCAATCAAGGAGTTGTTGATGATGAAGACAAAGAGAGATTGCTAGCAGCGGAAGCAGCAGCTGTAGGATACAGTGGACCTGGCACAAACAAACCACTCTCAGTGTTTCAAGCCATGAAGAAGGGACTCATTGACAAGAACACAACTCTGCGTCTATTACAAGCACAGGAGTCTGTGGGTGGGGTCTTAGATCCTGTGTTCAGTGTGTTCCTTCCCAGAGACTCAGCCACTGAGCGTAGTTTAATTGATGATAACATCTGCTATGCTTTGAATCAGAGGCCTGAGCTCTATCTAGACCCAGAAACTGAGGAAGGGGTGACTTACATGTCAATGAAAAGGAAATGTAAGATTGAGCCACATACAGGCCTTCTGCTTCTTCCTATTCCTGAAAAGGTGGATCCCTCTGAACTCGTTTTTGATGGTGTTCGGAAACCTGTCACTGCCAAACAGCTGCTAGACTGCGGCGTCCTTGAAAAGCCAACATTTAAAGATCTRGAAAATGGAAAGAAAACTGTTCCTGAGGTGTCGGTCGACAAAAACATCAATCTGAAAGGCACTGGGCCCATTGCTGGTGTTATAGTAGGAAAGCAAGGTAAAATGTCTTTAGCTGAAGCCAAGAAACAAATGCTAATGCCTGAAGAAAGTGCAGATTTGCTACTAGAGGCTCAGGCTGCCACAGGTCACATCATTGAYCCCAAAGCCAACCAGAAACTGATCGTAGATGAAGCCTGTGCCAAAGGTGTGGTGGACATTAATGATCGGGATAGACTACTTGAGGCAGAGGCTGCAGCAATTGGCTACAAGGACCCTAACGTAGCCAAGCCTACCTCAGTGTTTCAGGCAATGAAGAAAAGAATTATTGATGAGGAAACTGGGTTGCGCCTGCTTCAAGCACAGAAATCGGTTGGAGGAATTCTWGATCCAAATCTGAGTGTATTTCTTCCTGAAGACACGGCAATGAAGCGCAATCTTTTAGATAAAAATATCAGCAAAGCTTTAAGTCAGAACCCAGAATGTTACATCGACCCAGACACAGAGAAAAATGCCAGTTATGGAGATTTGAAGAAAAAATGCAAAATTGAACCTCATACTGGTTTGCTACTTCTACCCATCGCTGAAAAGTTGGATCCCTCCAAACTAATCTTTGATGGTGTAAGAAAGCCTGTCACAGCAAAGCAATTACTTGACTGTGACGTCATCGACAAACCAACATTTAATCAACTGATAAAAGGGGAGAAAACTGTCCCAGAGGTGTCTGTGGATAAAAAGATTCCTTTAAAAGGAACTGGATCAATTGCTGGACTGGTGGTTGGACCTTTAGGAAAACTGTCTTTATCAGATGCCAAGAAACAGATGCTGGTGTCTCCAGAAAGTGCAGATAAACTGCTAGAAGCTCAGGCTGCCACTGGTCACATCATTGACCCCACATCCA
>NW_013953142.1:30766-31669 GCF_001266775.1 Austrofundulus limnaeus
CTGGTGTCTCCAGAAAGTGCAGATAAACTGCTAGAAGCTCAGGCTGCCACTGGTCACATCATTGACCCCACATCCAATAAGAAACTGACTGTAGATGAAGCATGTGCCAAGGGAGTGGTGGAAAAATGTGACAAAGACAAACTTTTAGCAGCTGAAGCTGCTGCTGTTGGTTATCCAGACCCTYGCACTGGTAAAAAGCTATCAGTGTTTGAAGCAATGAAGAAGGGAATAGTTGACAAAAAGACCTGTGTCAGTTTGCTACAGGCCCAAGAGTCTGCTGGAGGTATTCTAGATCCAAATCTCAGTGTTTTCCTCCCAAGAGACACTGCTATCAAACGTAACCTTTTGGACCGAGACATCTGTCGTGAATTGGACAAGAATCCTGAGTGTTACCTCGATCCAGACACTGATCGTGACGCAAACTATGAAACRTTGAAGAAAAAGTGCAAAACAGAGCCTCACACAGGTCTGCTACTTTTGCCTATTGCTGAAGGGAAAGATCCTTCCAAATTATTGTTTGATGGTGTTCGCAAACCAGTTTCTGCAAAGGATTTGCTGGAATGTGATGTTCTTGACAAACCRACTTTCAACCAGTTAATTAGAGGACAGAAAACTCTTCCAGAAGTGTCTGAAGATAAAAAGACCCCATTAAAGGGAAAAGGATCAATTGCAGGACTAGCTGCTGGACCTTCAGGCAAATTGCCCTTCTCAGATGCCAAGAAACAGATGCTGGTGTCTCCAGAAAGTGCAGATAAACTGCTAGAAGCTCAGGCTGCCACTGGTCACATTATTGACCCCACATCCAATAAAAAACTAACTGTAGAAGAAGCATGCGCAAAGGGAGTGGTGGATAAATGTGACAAAGACAAACTTTTGGCAGCTGAAGCTGCTGCTGTTGGATAT
>NW_013953142.1:32811-42016 GCF_001266775.1 Austrofundulus limnaeus
TGCTATCAAACGTAACCTTTTGGATCAAGACATCTGTCGTGAACTGGACAAGAATCCTGAGTGTTACGTCGATCCAGACACTGATCATGACGCAAACTATGAAACATTGAAGAAAAAATGTAAAACAGAGCCTCACACAGGTCTGCTACTTTTGCCTATTGCTGAAGGGAAAGATCCTTCCAAATTGATGTTTGATGGTGTTCGCAAACCAGTTTCTGCAAARGATTTGCTGGAATGTGATGTTCTTGACAAACCAACTTTCAACCAGTTGATTAAAGGACAGAAGACTGAGAAAGATGTGTCTGTCGATAAAAAGATCATTCTAAAAGGCACGGGATCAATTGCCGGAGTGGCAGCTGGACCTTCAGGAAAACTGTCCCTATCAGATGCCAAGAAAAAGATGCTGGTGTCTCCAGAAAGTGCAGATAAACTGCTAGAAGCTCAGGCTGCCACTGGTCACATCATTGACCCCACGTCCAATATGAAACTGACTGTAGAAGAAGCATGTGCAAAGGGAGTGGTGGATAAATGTGACAAAGACAAACTTTTGGCAGCTGAAGCTGCTGCTGTTGGTTATCCAGACCCTCGCACTGGTMAAAAGCTCTCAGTGTTTGAAGCAATGAAGAAGGGAATCGTCGATAAAAAGACTTGTGTCCATTTGCTCCAGGCTCAGGAGTCTGCTGGAGGTATTCTAGATCCAAACCTCAGTGTATTCCTCCCAAGASACGCTGCTATCAAACGTAATCTTTTAGACCGAGACATCTGTCGTGAATTGGACAAGAATCCTGAGTGCTATCTTGATCCAGACACTGAAYGTGACACCAGCTATGGGACATTGAAGAAAAAATGTAAAACAGAGCCTCAAACATGTCTTCTTCTCTTGCCAGTTGCTGAAGGAAAAGATCYTTCCAAATTAATGTTTGATGGTGTTCGCAAACCAGTCTCTGCAAAGGATTTATTGGAATGTGGTGCTCTTGACAGACTGACATTTAACCAGCTGATTAAAGGACAGAAAACAGAAACAGAGGTGTCTGTGGATAAAAAGGCCTTTCTAAAAGGAACAGGATCAATTGCCGGAGTAGCAGCTGGATCTTCAGGAAAACTATCTTTATCAGATGCCAAGAAACAGATGCTGGTGTCTCCAGAAAGTGCAGGTAAACTGCTAGAAGCTCAGGCTGCCACTGGTTACATCATTGACCCCACATCCAATAAGAAACTKACTGTAGAAGAAGCATGTGCCAAGGGAGTGGTGGAAAAATGTGACAAAGAGAAACTTTTAGCAGCTGAAGCTGCTGCTGTTGGTTATCCAGACCCTCGCACTGGTCAAAAGCTCTCAGTATTTGAAGCAATGAAGAAGGGAATAGTCGACAAAAAGACCTGTGTCAGTTTGCTACAGGCCCAAGAGTCTGCTGGAGGTATTCTAGATCCGGATCTCAGTGTTTTTCTCCCAAGAGACGCTGCTATTAAACGTAACCTTTTGGACCGAGACATCTGTCGTGAATTGGACAAGAATCCTGAGTGCTATCTTGATCCAGACACTGAACGTGACACCAGCTATGGAACATTGAAGAAAAAATGCAAAACAGAGCCTCAAACTTGTCTTCTTCTCTTGCCAATTGCTGAAGGGAAAGATCCTTCCAAATTGATCTTTGACGGTATTCGCAAACCAGTCTCTGCAAAGGATTTATTGGAATGTGGTGCTCTTGACAGACTGACATTTAACCAGCTGATTAAAGGACAGAAAACAGATAAAGAGGTGAGTGTGGATAAAAAGGCCTTCCTAAAGGGAACTGGATCAATTGCTGGAGTGGCAGCTGGACCTTCRGGAAAACTATCTTTATCAGATGCCAAGAAACAGATGGTGGTGTCCTCAGAAAGTGCAGATAAACTGCTAGAAGCTCAGGCTGCCACTGGTCACATCATTGACCCCACATCYAAYAAGAAACTGACTGTAGAAGAAGCATGTGCAAAGGGAGTGGTGGATAAATGCGACAAAGACAAATTTTTAGCAGCCGAAGCTGCTGCTGTTGGTTATCCAGATCCTCGCACTAGTCAAAAGCTTTCAGTGTTTGAAGCAATGAAGAAGGGAATGGTCGACAAAAAGACTTGTGTCAGTTTGCTACAAGCCCAAGAGTCTGCTGGAGGTATTCTAGATCCAAATCTCAGTGTTTTCCTCCCAAGAGACACTGCTATCAAACGTAACCTTTTGGATCGAGACATCTGTCATGAACTGGACAAGAACCCTGGTTGTTACCTTGATCCAGACACTGATCGTGACACAAATTATGGAGCATTAAAGAAAAAGTGCAAGACAGAGCCTCACACAGGTCTGCTTCTTTTGCCAGTTGTTGAAAGGAAAGATCCTTCCAAATTGATGTTTGATTGTGTTCAAAAGAAGGTGTCAGCACAGCAGCTCCTGGAGTGTGGTGTTCTTGACAAACAAACATTTAATAAGCTTTTAAAAGGGCAGAAAACCATCCAAGAGGTGTCAGTGGATAAAAAGGTCTATCTGAAAGGGACTGGACCMATTTCTGGGGTTGTTGTAGGCCGTCAAGGTAATATTTCCTTATTAGACGCCAAGAAACAGAAGATCATATCCGATGAATGTGCAGATTTACTACTAGAAGCTCAGGCTGCCACAGGTTATATCATTGATCCTAAAAGTAACCAGAGACTGACAATACAAGAAGCATGTATCAAAGGAGTGCTGGATTCCAAAGACAAAAAACGATTGTTGACAGCTGAGTGTGCCACAGTTGGCTTTAAGGACCCTTCTTCGGGCAACCTAATTTCAGTCTTTGAAGCAATGAAAAAAGGAATTGTTGATGAAAAGACTGGCTTACGTCATCTGCAGGCCCAGGACTCTGTGGGAGGAATTTTGGATCCTAATCTTGGTGTCTTCCTACCAAAAGACATGGCTATTAAGCGCAACCTTTTAGATGAAAAACTTCTGCTTTCTCTAAAACAGAACCCTACTTGTTACATCGACCCTGAAACTGAGCATAATATCAGCTATGGAGCATTGAAGGCCAGATGCAACACAAACACTCAAACAAGTCTACACATTCTACCAGTATCAACAAAGGTTGACTCCTCCAAATTACTGTTTGATGGTGTACGAAYAACAGTCTCAGCTCAGCAGCTGCTTGATTGTGGAGTTCTGGACAATCGAGCATTCAACTATCTAATAAGAGGGGAGAAAACTGTCTCAGAAGTTGCTGTTGACATAAAAGTCTTTCTGAAGGGGACGGGATCAATTGCCGGTGTTGCAGCCGGACCTTTAGAAAAAATGTCTTTCACCGAGGCAAAGAAACAGAAAATTATGTCACCTGACAGCACTAAAATGCTTCTTCTGGCCCAAGCAGCCACAGGCCACATTATTGACCCCAGAACTAACCAGAAACTTTCAGTAAAAGATGCATGTGCCAGAGGAATAGTGGATAAGGAGGATGAATCAATGTTGCTTGCAGCTGAGTCTGCTGCAGTAGGTTTCAAAGATCCACAYAGTAACAAACTTTTGTCAGCTGGCCAAGCAATGAAGAAGGGTCTAATTGACAAAGAAACAGCTCTTCGAGTACTTCAGGCTCAAGAGTCTGTTGGTGGACTTCTGGACCCTACCCTTGGTGTGTTCTTACCAATAAGCATTGCAAAGAATCGGGATCTCATTGATGAGGACCTACAACAAGCCTTGAAGCAGTCTCCTGAGTGTTATCTGGACCCAGACACCCAACAACCAACTACATATATATCACTTAAGAAAAGATGTAAATCTGATTTAAGCACTGGTCTTTTGCTTCTCCCTAAACCCAAACAGCCGTTAACTATACAAGGACTTAGACAACAGGTATCCATCACAGATCTGGTTGATGCAAATCTGCTAAGCAAATCCGATGTGGACCAACTGAATGCAGGTAAATTGACAAGCCAGGACATCGAAGACCGCCTGCGTTCATACTTGAGAGGTTCCAAATGCATAGCAGGAGTTTATGACGAGGCCAGTGATAAAGTGTTGACAATCTATCAGGCCATGAAAAACGGACTGCTGAGATGCGGCACCACTCTTGAGCTTCTTGAAGCCCAAGCTGCCTCGGGTTTCATGATCGATCCTGTCAATAATCTCTATTTGACTGTTACTGAAGCCTACAATAAAAGACTTTTTGGGCAAGAATTTAAGGACAAACTACTGTCAGCAGAAAAGGCTGTAACTGGTTACAAAGTACCTGGAACAAACAAGGTTATCTCCCTCTTTCAGGCTATAGAGAGAGGTCTAGTTGAGAAAGGCCATGGCATCCGTCTATTAGAAGCCCAGATTGCCAGTGGTGGCATCATCGATCCTGAACACAGCCATCGTATTGAAGTGAATGTTGCCTACAAGCGAGGTTACTTTGATGAAGAAATGAACAAGATYCTGACTGATGAGAGTGATGATACCAAAGATTTCTTTGACCCAAACACAGAGGAGAACCTAACCTACCTGGACCTTATAAAACGGTGCATCACAGATAAGAAGACTGGCCTCACCCTGTTGCCCATCATTGACAAGAAAAAACAAGAGTCGACTCAGAAGAATACACTGAGAAAGAGAAGGGTGATAATCGTGGATCCGGATACCGGTAAAGAGATGACGATACGTGAAGCATATGACAAAGAGTACATTGACTATGAAACATACCTGGAGCTGTCGGAGCAGGAGTGTGAGTGGGAAGAGATCACTATTACAGCTCCAGATGGTTCCACACGGTTCATCATCACTGACAGACGATCTGGAAGACAATATGACATCACAGACTTGCTTGAAAAGCGACTTATTGAAGAAAGAGTTGTGCAGCAGTACCGCTCACGAACAATCACCCTCACACAGTTTGCAGATATACTCACTGATAGGACCAGAAATCTACCGCTGTCTTCATCAAGGATAACCCCATCAGAAACCTCAGGCACATCAACCTTAACATCGTCTTTATCTGTATCATCATCCAAAGGAAAACCACCAGAAATCGCAGGCACATCAACTGTAACATCGTCATCATCATCGTCCAAAGTAATGTCACCAGGAACCTTTGGCACATCAACTGTAACATTGTCATCATCTAAAATAATAACTCCAGAAACCTCAGGCACATCATCTGTAACATCATCATCATCGTCCAAAGTAATGTCACCAGGAACCTCAGGCACATCAACTGTAACATTGTCATCATCTAAAATAATAACTCCAGAAAACTCAGGCACATCATCTGTAACATCGTCATCATCATCGTCCAAAGTAATGTCACCAGGAACCTCAGGCACAGCAACTGTAACCTTGTCATCATCTAAAATAATAACAATGTCACCAGGAACCTCAGGCACATCAACTGTAACATTGTCATCATCTAAAATAATAACTCCAGAAATCTCAGGCACATCATCTGTAACATCGTCAACATCAATTTCCAAAACATCAAGATCTTCAAGTACGTCTTCAGTGACAAAATCATCTTCAAGAACATTGGAAACCTCTGTTCCTGCATCACTGGCATCATCGTCCTTGTCCTCTTCCACATCAACAATTGCGTCAAGACCCTTAACACCTACTTTTACCAAAACAACTACAACCAAAACAACTACTATCACAGAGCTAAGCTCCACAGCCAGGAATGTCAATGTTCCAGGGTCTTCTGACTCCCTTAAGCAGATGTCCAGTGTGTCCATCGCTTTGTCCTCTCCTCTCGACGCAGTGGGTGAAGTTGAACCAGTGGGAGCCATTTTTGATACCGACACTTTAGAGAAGATTTCCATCACAGAGGCTTYAAATCGTGGTCTAGTGGATTCTATCACTGCCCAGAGATTGCTTGAGGCCCAAGCTTGCACTGGAGGAATAATCAATCCCACAAACGGCCAAAGACTTAGTACCCAAGAGGCTTCCCGCCTGGGCATAATAACTGAAGCCATGGCCAACAATCTCAAGCCTGCCCAAAAAGCTTACAATGGTTTTGAGGATGTAAAAACCAAGAGGAAGATGTCTGTGGCCGAAGCCATGAGGGAAATGTGGCTCCCGTATGACGCAGGGCAGAGATTCATGGAGTTTCAGGCTGTAACAGGTGGACTCTATGACCCAGATAAAGGTTGTAGAAAGAGCATAGAGGATTCTCTAAAAATGGGCTGGCTGGATGCGAGAACGGCACTGAAGCTCCAAGATGTCAACCACCACACAAAAATCCTGACGTGTCCCAAAAGCAAACTGAAAATCTCTTACAAAGAGGCCCTAGATAACTGCCTGGTAGAAGGAGACACTGGGTTGAGAATGCTCCAAGCATCATCTGTGTCCTCCAGAGGGATTAGTAGTCCATATAATGTGTCTTCAGCACCCGGATCCTCCTCAGGTTCTAGGAGTGGCTCACAACGGGGCTCCCGCAGAGGCAGCCTGGATCTGGGCTCCCCACTAACTCAACACTACAGTTTTAGCAGCTACACCACCTCCTTTTCTTCGACCAAATAAACCTGAAAAAGACGTGCTTGAACTGTTCTTACATCTCGGTTTGATTTACAACAATAATCCTGATGTGCAGAAATGTTCTCTTTGTGTGCTCACAGAGAAATTACTTTTATTTCACTTTTATCTTCTTAGATGTGTGCTTTGGTGTTTCTGTCCTTTAAGAGGTGTAGTCATGATGAAGATATTTTTTACAACAATTAAAATAGTATTAAAGCCACAACAAGGTATTTGGATTAGTAATAAATATTTTTCAGTGTTCTTCAATTAGGCTTGAAATTGCAATTTTTCTTATTTGCATATAGTGTTTCACAAAAGTTTTATCCAAAGTGTCATTAAATGCTCTTTACAATTTGATCTGGATAACACAAAGCTCTTGTTTTTATTCGTTTTATGATATCTGTGTTTGTTTTCTGGGATAAAAGATAGTAATTTTGGTGATTTTATTGGCTTCGTGTCTTTTAAAGTTTTTTTTTCTGGTATAGGCTTATGGTTTGTAATGGTTTTTCATCAATAAAGTGATTTTCCTCTTTACATATTTTGAATTCTTTCTTATACAGTATATTAGTATTTTTAAACAATATACTCAGATTTGGCTTTTGATCAGTTGGATTAGCACATTTACAATTATATAGCAAAGTAAGACTTCAAAATCTAATAAATTACTCTTAATTACATGGGGTAAAAAATACTAGAATACACACTGTTACTAAATAAAACTAATTTATATTTCAGTTTTAAGGACTGATTAGAAAAAGTCAGATTACAGTACACAAATGTGCAATTTTGTTCTTTTAAATTTACTACTCAATTTATAATAACTAAGAATGAATACATTAAATTCCTGCAAAAATATATTTTTCATATGGGCTCATTACTTTGGTTGACTCGATGTAAAAGGGGCAGGAATAATTATTTATATCTAGATGAGTGACCTATTAAAAGGCATATTACGTATTAAAATTTTTAAGTAATTATTTTATGCACATTGTAGATAATCAGTAACGTTTCCACTTGTCAGGTGAAGGCGAAGTTCTCAAAAAGCAAAAAATTTAAAATCTGTGGCGGAAACTTTAAGAGTTGTTTAACCGCTTCAAAATAAAAGCTTTGTAATTTTTAATCGGCTGTAAATATAGTCAAAACGTAATGAATTACCTTTATTAAAAATTCTTGTCTTCAAGATATAAACATCTCTCGCAAGATAAAAACGTACCGACGACATGCTTTGACAATCTAAAATTCGCCGACGATGCTTAATTTACTTTGAAACTGTTACCCGGAAGTTATTTTGAACGCACAAGCATGTAGCTAAACATCGGTCGGATATGTTTGATTTCTGCTTAATCGTAAACTTAGTCGATCCGCTGACATGATGGGGTTGTTTATCTGGTTTTGTAAAGAAATAAAGCTATAAATAAATCGTGTTAGATGTTTGAGGTCGGTTTGACGTATTTTTCGGTAACAAAACAACAACCGGATGTAGCTAATCGGTGCAAACTGAGGACAACAAACTGGAGACGCCGTGAAAACACACCAAGGTAAGAGCAGTTTATGGACATTATAAAACATATAAGCCACTTTAAGTGAGCTGTAAGATGAAATTAAAGCTCTTTTGACTACATCTGTCAGAAGGACGTTTTATTAACAGGTTTTGTTCTGCAGGCCACATTATTGTACAAAACAAGAGTTGTTTTAAATTCTTATTTAAACATTCAGATTTATCTGTTCAGGGGACATAATGGCCGACGACCCTCAGAGAAACTTCCGCTCTGCGTATTATGAAAAAGTGGGTTTCAGAGGAGTGGAGGAGAAGAAATCCCTGGAAATCCTTCTGAAGGATAATCCACTGGGTAAGGTTCCTCCTCTCTGCTGATAAGTGTTCCTGTACTTCTTTCTATCACTGAAACATTTATTATGTATTTAGTTTCACTGAGTTAAATGAATAAAAGTTGTCCTCTCCTGCAGATCTGGAAAAGCTGAGCACCTTCAGTCAAAGGTTCCCGTTGCCCTCCATGTACCGGATCCAAGTGTGGAAGGTTCTGCTGGGTGAGATGGACTTTACCTTGTCTTTAAAGTCAGAGTTTATCAGAGCAGAACAGGACAGAGTCGTGCTCACTGACACCTTTCAGTTATTTATTAACGTTTTCAAAACAGAAACATTCAGATTTAATTAATTCAAAAACTTGTTCTGTTTGTAGTCTGCTTCATCAAACTTGCTGGTTTTGTCTTCTTATATGGATGTGGATACATTTTAAATCCTACACCAATATTAGATCWGACAGCGGATTCCAAAAGAACCTTACAAACCTACAAAATAACACCAAAATCATGTGATTCTCTCAAGGATGAGGGAAGTTTTTGTTCACCTTATCAGTGTGCGTTGCCAATGCACACCATTGTGATTCATTTCCCATCCAAGTCATCTCAAATTTGCCATGCTTCTCCTCCTGCATACTTTGTCCTACAGCAGCCATTCTAATTAATATCTGTAAAGCTCCTGTGCCAAATGATGGCTATGCCTTTTGGTGCCTGTACAACTTATAGTTTTTGAAATATTAATGTTTAATAATTTATAATGGGAGTCAATAGAGCCTTGTATTGGTCCAATACTGCCCTCTGCTATGTCTACTCAATGTTATAGTGTACCATAGTTTTATAATATCTTTTAATCTCCGTAGTTCAGTGTTTACTATACTAAAATATTTGTATTTCAATGTTTTACAATAATAT
>NW_013953142.1:42606-43860 GCF_001266775.1 Austrofundulus limnaeus
CCCCAATGCATACCTACCCTCAAACAGAAGCTGCACATACATTCTGATCAAAAATAAAAAAGTAATAGTCAAAATTATGTTTTATTTTCCGTTCTTCTCTTCCAGGTCATCACAATTTGAAATCTCTTCTTACTGATAATGAACTGTTATCAAACAATTTACAGTCTGTAGCACAGTAAGCGTACCCCAAACCCACAACGTTATTCAATAAAATCTGATCTCCATGATGAGATATAGCCCTGCCAATTTTTCTAATAATTTAATTCTTAAATTTTCCAGATTCTGATCGATAGAAAAGGTCAACCTTTCCATAATATAAATGTCATGCATTACATCAACCCAATCTTCCCTTTTTTGGCGCTTGTGCCTTCATTCATTTCCAGTAGGGTGGGGTTTAAAAATGTAATTTAATAAGTAGGCTATATTGTCCTGTACACAAAGTTTATTTATACAAATGTTCTCAGTCAGCAGGTTTCAGGAGCCGCTTGAGTAAAACTTCCTCCTCTTCCTCTTTGAAATACGGAGCAAATATCAACATCTATAAGCTTTCTGCTTATAGGTCAAACATTTTAATTTAAATAGGAGTACACTGTGTACATGACTTTATTAAAAGTTACAGTTTAGTGTTCTTAGGACTGAAGACTTTCTGAGGGAAGAAACATTGTCATTTTATTGTTTTCAACTGAGGAGCTTTGATAAATTTATTTAAAAAAAATTATAGCAGAGGAAAAAATAAATATTTTTACTGATTTTTTTAAACCAAACTGAAAGTTTCTCCACTAAAATTATTGTGTAATTTAAAGGCAGTAAAACGCCTGGTTAAATTAAGAAGATATCTATAATTATTTACAAACACCTGAAGCTGACTCGGAGAACTTTGTGATTTTAGGAAAAAACGTAAGACCCCCACCCCACCCCCCATAGCTGCGGTCCTCTTGCACCTCCACCCGCATGTGATTAATACAGATTTTTTTGCAAAAATTACAGATTTTTGATTCTCATTATACACTTAAATGTCTGAATGGGTTGACATGTGAACTCTTAAGTCCCGGGCAGGTCGGGACCGCAGTGCGCGTGGACAGGTGCAGCAGCTACAGTCRCTGCCCCTCAGTCAGCTGATCTGTCACGGTTTTGTTGTGCTCGTGAACACACACGGTGGAAATGCTGCGAGCTGCTTTTAGAAATATAATATACAGCGGGTAAAATAAGTATTGAACGTGTCACCATTTTTCTCAGTAAATATACTACTAGAGG
>NW_013953142.1:46969-48898 GCF_001266775.1 Austrofundulus limnaeus
CCAGATAGGCGGAAGAAAATGGATGGATGGATGGATGGATGGATGTAAACCAGAGAAAACTGTTTATTCGTTTAATTAAATTTAAATTCTTTACATTTTTACCCGTTCTCCGGCTCTCCTGGTTCCTGGCAGGCGTCCTCCCGCCCCACAGTGACTCCCACGCCCTGGTTGGAGGCTACAGGAAGGAGCAGTACCAGGACATCCTGGAGGCTCTGGAGGTCATGAGGTACGTCCGTCCCTCCACGCCTTCCACCCACGTCTACCTGCGCATGTTCCAGCTGGAGACCCAGGTCCTCCCACGCTGCTCCGAGACCCTCCCTCCGGTAGGAAACTCGTCTCAGCTTCGACGCAGAAACAAACCCCGCAGAGACTTTTAATTTGACGTTTCAGGATGAAGAACACGAAGACTTCCTGTCCATCAGTCGAGCCATGGAGGAGATTGTTGACGATCCCGTCGACTGCTACTGGCTGATAAAATGTTTCATTCATCAGTTCCATATGAGGTTTGGAGACTCCATACCTCACCTGGTTAGTGTTTCTCATGGTTTAAATAAAAAACACACTTTTGTACTAAAATAAATAATGTATTTTATTTGGTCTGCAGCCGAAGAGTCTGGAGCATTACTTGAGTCAGGAGGAACCTCGGCTCCTGACTCACTTGAAGAGTGTGGGAGCGCTGCCCCTGCTGCCGTACAGCCTCTGGTTCAAACGCTGCTTCGCCGGCTGCCTGCCTGAATCCAGCCTGCAGAGGTCCRTTTACCGCTTTTTAATATTTTTAGGTGTTTCAAATGTTCTGCTTCTTTGTTTTGTTTTACTCAAGAAGAATTCTGGTTTTATACATCAACTCTGCTTTTCTTTATKATCACAGAGCTGAGTTCTGTTTTATAACCAAGTTCCGCTGGTTTGTTAACGACTCACCCAGGTTAATGATTCGAATCCTTGACCTGAATCAGGTCAAAAACTCACAGAAAATGCTGCAGACTCAGATGAATCGAGTCACAGATTCAGGTTTAAAACTCAGACAACGCTACAGACTCACATGAGTCCTTTTTAATTCAGTTAAAAAAAATACACTGTAGGCTCAGATGGGTCAAGTAACTGATTCAACTTAAAAAAAATCACAACACTGCAGACTGAGATAAATAGAGTCACTGATTCAAGTAATAATCTCATAGAAAAGGCTGCAGACTTACACGAATCAATTCACTGATTTAAGTTAAAAACTCAGAAAATGCTGCAGACTTGAATCGATTTACTGATTCAAGTTAGAGCCTCACAGGAAACACTGCAGAATCAGATGAATCGAGTCACTGATTCAAATTAAAAATCAGACAATGCTGCAGACTTACATGAACCGATTCACTGATTTCAGTTAAAAACTCAGAAAATGCTGCAGACTCAGATGAATCGATTCACTGATTCAAGTTAGAGCCTCACAGAAAACACTGCAGACTCATGAATAGATTCCCTGGTTCGAGTTAAAAACTCAGAAAATGCTACAGACTTACATAAATCGATTCACTGATTCAATGTCAATATCAATGTCAATGTCAGCTTATTTATATAGCACATAAAAAGCAACAAAAGTTGACCAAAGTGCTTCACAATTAAGCCAAATGAATAAAACAGAGCAACACATAAATGTAGACAATAAAATCAATTTAAAATACAGAAAAACATTAAAAACATCATCATTAAAAGAATCTCAAACTCTACCAGAATGAAAGGCCAGGGAGTAAAAGTGAGTTTTAAGTAGAGATTTAAAAGTCTCAACAGTCTCAGCAGTCTGAATGCTAAGAGGTAAATCGTTCCAAAGGTTTGGGTCAGAAACTGCAAAGGCCCGATCACCTCTGAACTTTAGTCTGGATCCAGGAACATCTAAGAGGAACTGGTTGGATGACCGATGGTCAGGGTTAGGCTGTAGAAATG
>NW_013953142.1:50361-54376 GCF_001266775.1 Austrofundulus limnaeus
TCAGTAAATGAGAACATCAGAAATCAGACGTACATGTTCAACTTTGTGCTTCGTGACAATAAATATTGTAAGTTTTTGAATAAGAGTGAATAAATTTCAATGTATGCAGATGTTGATACAACAATAGCTACACACAAACGCACACACATATAT
The DNA here is from genome assembly GCF_001266775.1 of Austrofundulus limnaeus. Classification (NCBI taxonomy): domain Eukaryota; kingdom Metazoa; phylum Chordata; class Actinopteri; order Cyprinodontiformes; family Rivulidae; genus Austrofundulus; species Austrofundulus limnaeus. Next base: position 50,515 of record NW_013953142.1, read on the forward strand.
CAGTCTGACATTTTGATCTTCCGGACCTTGGTCTCATAAAATGTTCTCTGACTGGACCTCTTTAAATTTTAATTGAGTACCCCTGATCTAAACCAACATACAAAGAATTATAATAATCCAAACGAGATGTAATGAGAGCATGAATCACTTTCTCAAGGTCTTTGTTTGGGAGGTATGGCTTCACCTTAGCAAYAAGTCTTAGTTGGAAAAAACTCGATTTTACCACTGAGTTTATCTGTTTGTCCAATTTAAACACATTATTAAAAATGCAACCCAAATTTCTGACCGCAGAGCAGCTGTATGAAGCCAAAGGACCAAGATCGTCAGGAAAAATGATTCATGTTAAAAACTCAGAAATTGCTGCAGACTTACATGAATCGATTCACTGATTCGAGTTAAAAACAGAAATTGTTGCAGACTTACATGAATTGATTCACGGATTCGAGTTAAAAACTCAGAAATTGCTGCAAACTTACATGCATCGATTCACTGATTCAAGTTAGAGCCTCACAGAACTGCAGACTCATTAGTGTGAATGACCACAGTGATTTATTTGAACCGAATCACTTTAATAAATGATTCAGATTAACTTGAGTCCATAAAGTGAACTGAATTCCCTGCCTCTGTTCAACACAACCACACATTTGTTTTTTAACCACAGTAACAGAGATTAGGCTTAGTTTTTATAATCCAGATCTTTTAAAGATTCTGGATTTGTTGAGCCTCCTCAGGCCTCAGATTTTAGAGGTTTAGGACTTTTTAAAAACCCGTTTATCTTTCTTCAGGGTGTGGGATAAAGTGATCAGCGGCTCCTGTAAGATCCTGGTGTTCGTGGCGTTGGAGATCCTCCTCAGCTACAAGATCATGCTGATGGGCATCAGCCGACCGGAGGGCGTGGCCAAGTTCCTGCGTAACGTGAGTAAACGGCGGGAAAGTCCCTGTTCAGGAGTTTTTGTTTGTTGCTAATTAAAAAACCAGAAGGGAGCAGGCGTCAGAATTTCTCTTTCGTTGTGGTTTCTGTGTAAAAGTCCGACGCCGCGTTTCTTCCAGATCCCGCAGGAGAACACCGACGCCATCGTCACCAAAGCCATCGACTTGTGGCAGAAGTACTGCGGGAATCCAAACCACGCCGTGTAGAGGCCTGAGGTGAGACGGTTACCCAGAATCCATCAGAGAAACACAAACGTTTTCAAATATTTTATTAAATAAGTTTATTTTCCTCCAGAAATTCCAGACATCATAGAAGACTCACGATAAATCAATACATGCAGCTTTTTWAGTTTACAAAAAACATTTGAAAATCCTCTCAGTTCCTCACATCCTGTTGAATATTTTCTCACACACGCTCTGTCACACACCAGTAAATCCCCAAAAGTGTTTATGAAACAGATGTAAACAGTAAAACTAAGTTAGGTGGCAGCTTTTTCATGTTCTGTACTGAAAATTAAGAAACGTGTATCAAAAAAAAAACTGTTTCCCTGACCTTTTTCTGCAGCTTTAAATAAGATCATTTAACGGCTCGCGATGCGTTCAGGGTCCTCAGATCTCAGAAGAGTCGGAGCTCCTGAACGCCACACGGATGGAAAAATAAAAACGACAAAATAAAACTATTGCTCAGTAAATCGATGTGTTTCTGCRAGGAGAAGCTCTATGTTCCTGCCCTCCCGGACTCTGAGGGACCAGCAGAACCAGATCCTGGATACAGGCGGTCCAAATCATTGGAGACGTCTTTTGGTTTTGTAAATAGTTCACAAACTTRTCATTGCTTCTTCCTCGTCGGCCATGTTTGCTCTGAACTCATTTGATCTCCAGACGTCAGGCATCTGAACGGTCATGAGTGAAATCTGTTGGTGTCCCTGAACGCTACAMACTGTTGGACAATCTGTGGAGCTAAATTGATGCCATAAAGTTTGCTTAAAAAAATAATTTTAATTTTTGAAACTGAACAAAAATTTTGAAACTGAAAATTTGTTCTGAACTTGTCAGATTCTATTTATTTATTTATTTTTTTAAGTTTCCCAGTTAAAAACTTCTGGCCGTGTTTTGTTGTGGAGGCGGGGCCTCAGATGGAAGTGGGTGTGGCATCATGACTGACAGATCAATACAGCAGCTCAGTGAAATATTCCCGGCTGTTGCATTTAGGAACCATCCAAATTCTGTGCCGCTGTATTGAGCTGTCAGTCATGATGCCACACCCCCTGTCAACTGAGGCCCCGCCCCCGTGACAAAATAGGGCCGGACGTTTGAAACTGAAAAAACTTCAATAGAATCTGACAAGTTTTTTTCAAACTTTTTGTTTTCAGTTTAAATTTTTTTTTATTGAAAATCTTTTCACAAATAATTTCTTTTCCAGTATAATTTTTTTTTCAGTTTCAAAATTTTTTTTTTACAAAATTTATGGCCCGTATTTAACTCCATACACACCTGTTTTTTATCGTTATGTTTGTGGTCTCAGGTTTTACAAATCAACCGACAATTATAAAATCTTGTCGTGTGAGCCTGGTGTAAGTAACAATGGTGATGTCATCTCAAAAATAAAACCAACACAATGCCTCCACCCCCACCCCAGGGTTTTGGTATCGTCCAGTTGAGAGTAAAAACCAGACCGTGAACTTGGCACAGATTGTGCTGATCTCCGTTGGCCTTTTCGTTTCAAAGGAAATAAAACTCATTTCCGTCGTAACAAATAAAAAAACAGTTAAAAGCTTTTGAATATCAAGAAGTCTTTAAAGTTCCCCTCTTTAGGGAAGACCACAGCTCGGAGTTTCTTCCACCTGAAGAGCTTTCCGTCTCACACCTGTGCGTTCAGGTCGACGCCGACTCGCAGCGCGGCGGCGGCAGGTTAGCGGTAGCAGGACCGAGGTGCTGCTTTACGGCCGGTGAAACCTGCAGCGAGGTGAAAGAACGGATCAGCCGGAGTTAGCCATGTGCTACTTAGCCTGCGTGGCTAATCTCAGTTTGTAAACCTTCAGCTCTGTATGGAGYAAAGGGAAGAAGAGTCAGACCTGGTGAAATGACGACTCGACTCGTGAACCTCCATCTCTGTGCTCTTAAACTCGTTCAGCTCTTTCCTGATAGCGGCCTGCAAGAACAAAACAATCAGACTCCAGAGTTTGTGTATTTCTGTTGCAGTTCGGGTCAGACGGACCTTATCGGCAGCCGTCAGCCGGGTCCACGGCTTGTCGGCCCTCCGGTCGTAGTCCTGAGCCTCGGCCACCTCCACGTAGTCGCTGAAGCGGATGAGGATCTTCGCCTCCCTCAGCTCCTCCACCGTCGGCCTCTGACTGAGCTGCAGGAGAAGAAAAGACGGTTCCAGGGATTTAAAAAAAAACAACTTACTGTTAAACTATTTTAAAACTGAAAAACGATTTTGGAAAAATTCTGGGAAAAGATTTTGTATCAAAATATCCTCTAGTTTAAAGATTTTTCTCCTGAAGATCCAGAAACGGATGCGGGGTTCCCCAAGGCTCAATATTGGGCCCCATTTTGTTTTCTATTTATTTGCTTCCTCTGGGGTCCATTTTCAGGAAATATGATGTATCTTTTCATTTTTATGCAGATGACATTCAGCTCTATTCAGTGTGCATTGCCATTGCAATGCACACTATTGTGATTTGTTTCCCATGCAAGTCATCTCAACTTTGCCATGCTTCTCCTCCTGCATACTTTGTCCTAGAGCTGCCATTGTAATTTATATCTGTAAAGGTCCTGTGCCAAATAATGGCTATGCCTTTTTGTGCCTGTACAACTTATAGTTTTTGAAATATTAATGTTTAATAAATTATAATGGCAGACAATGGAGCCTTGTATTGGTCCAATACTGCCCCCTGCTGCATCTACACAATATGGTACTGCACCATAG
>NW_013953142.1:60361-66469 GCF_001266775.1 Austrofundulus limnaeus
AAGTAAAAGTCATGATTTAAAAAAATACTTGGTAAAATTACAAATCCTCAAAAAAAAATCACTTAAATACTGTAACAAAGTAAATGTACTTAGTCATTATACATGTCTGGCGGTAAGTSATGTGATGTGAGTTTAGTGTTGACTGACTTCATGGACGCCATGTTGACTGGGCGGAGCTAATGTAAACAAAAGGCTGGGAGGGGCGGGGTGCAAACAGCAGGTTCTGAAGAGAGCTAAAGAACGGGCAGAACTGAAGAGGTGAAATTTCATTATCTGACATTCAACATGTTTTGTATAKCCCACAGATGGATCCTAACTTCTTCTAGGACCCCCATAATAAAAACAGAAAAAACTGCCTGAAAAACAGCCTTTTTGTTTTCATTAATCCAGAAAAAACCAAACAAACTGACTTTTAAATGTTGCATTTTTACATTATTACGGTCCGGTTCATGGTCTCACCTTCTTAGACAGGTGCCGTTTGATCTCCCTCTTCTCCTCCAGRTTGTTTCGAGCTGAAGAAAAGAAAAAAACGGACTTTTAGACAATGAAGGTGATTCGTCTTTTCTGTGGCGACCAACAGACACGACTCACGTTTCAGGATGTTCCTCTGCTCCAGCTCCTCGGCTGTCGGCCTCTGACTCAAGCGCCTGAAAACCAGACGAGTTCAGAGCCGTTATTTTTATTTAAAGTTGTAAACAAAGCTGCGTTCTGACAGTAAACCTTTTAGATCCTTGTATTCTCTGGTTTCACCACTAGAGGCCAGTAACTMACTGAGCCTTCACCTAACATCTGGGCTGTTCAAAATGTTTGTATTACATCAGCTGCAGACCAGCTAAACACTAACACCTGTGTCAATTCAATTAATTCAATTCAGTTACAACATGCGTTGTCTCAGGGCACTGTACATGAAAAAATATTTAAAACCACTTATTTCAACGTAAGGCATGAAAAAAATCTATCAAACCATTAAAAGACTAGCTAAATGTATGAAAAGAAAAGCTAAAACCATTAAAAGACTAGCTAAATGTATGAAAAGAAAAGCTAAAACCATTAAAAGACTAGCTAAAGGTATGAAAAGAAAAGCTAAAACAATTAAAAGCCTAGCTAAAGGTATAAAAATCCTGTTAAAACCATTAAAAGACTAGCTAAAGTTATGAAAAATCCAGCTAAAACCATTAAAAGACTAGCTTAAAGTATGAAAAGAAAAGCTAAAAGCATTAAAAGACTAGCTAAAGGTATGAAAAGAAAAGCTAAAACTATTAGACTAGCTAAAGGTACGAAAAGAAAAGCTAAAAGCATTAAGACTAGCTAAAGGTATGAAAAGAAAAGCTAAAACCTTCAAAAGACTAGCTAAAGGTATGAAAAGAAAAGCTAAAACTATTAAAAGACTAGCTAAAGGTATGAAAAGAAAAGCTAAAAGCATTAAGACTAGCTCAAAGTATGAAAAGAAAAGCTAAAAGCATTAAAAGACTAGCTAAAGGTATGAAAAGAAAAGCTAAAACCATTAAAAGACTAGCTAAAGGAATGAAAAATCCAGCTAAAGCCATTAAAAGACTAGCTTAAAGTATGAAAAGAAAAGCTAAAACCATTAAAAGACTAGCTAAAGGTATGAAAAGAAAAGCTAAAACCATTAAAATACTAGCTAAAGGTATGAAAAGAAAAGCTAAAACCATTAAAAGACTAGCTAAAGGTATGAAAAATCCAGCTAAAACCATTAAAAGACTAGCTTAAAGTATGAAAAGAAAAGCTAAAAGCATTAAAAGACTAGCTAAAAGTATGAAAAGAAAAGCTAAAACCATTAAAAGCCTAGCCAAAGGTATAAAAATCCAGCTAAAACCATTAAAAGACTAGCTAAAGGTATGAAAAGAAAAGCTAAAACCTTTAAAAGACTAGCTAAAAGTATGAAAAGAAAAGCTAAAACCATTAAAAGACTAGCTAAAGTTATGAAAAGAAAAGCTAAAAGCATTAAAAGACTAGCTAAAGGTATAAAAAATCCAGCTAAAGTTGATGGTGAAACCTCTCAACATCAAAATAAATGAGCTCAGCTGCAGGACGTGGATCACAGCAGCTCTGTCGTTTGTCTCAAACATTAATGGGCACTACAGTTCTGGATTTTGGTGACCTCGTGGGTGTGAAGAAGCTTTCGATGGTCGCACCTGACCTGCTGACAGAGTCGGCCCCTCTGATTGGTCGGAGGCTCACCTGGTCAGTTTGGTGGCGGTCTGCTGTCGAGACTCGAGCCGCTCCTGGTACGACTGCAGCTGCAGGATGTTCTTCTCCTCCAGCTCCCGTTTCGAGGGACGGTTGCTCAGCTTGATGGCCAGAGAGTCTTTTCGTAGRACCTTCAGGGCCAGCGTACCTTCAGGAGGAGCGACAGGTGACATCATTTCTTCTGGGCCACGCCCACATTCCACAAACACAAACTGTCAGATTCAAATATCGTAAAAACTACAGCAACGTACTTGTTAGGAGTGTATCATCCTCCTCTTCCTCTTCTTCCTCATCATCATCATCTTCCTCTTCTTCCTCCTCCTCGTCATCATCCTCCTCGTCTTCCTCCTCCTCTTCCTCGTCTTTGTACATGTCCGGCAGTTCCTCGTAGTCCGCCTCGTCGGGGAGGTTTTCTTTGTCCTCATCACACTCGAGCAGCACCGAGGGGATGCCGTGCATCATGGAGCTGCAGTGGGGAGGTCAGAGGTCAACCATCAGAGGTCAACCATCAGAGGTCAACCATCAGAGGTCAACCATCAGAGGTTAACCACCAGAGGCCAACCACCAGAGGTCAACCACCAGACGTCGAACTATCAGAGGTCAACCATCAGAGGTCAACCATCAGACGTCGAACTATCAGAGGTCAACCACCAGAGGTCAACCACCAGACGTCAACCATCAGACGTCGAACTATCAGAGGTCAACCATCAGAGGTCAACCACCAGAGGTCAACCACCAGAGGTCAACCACCAGAGGTCAACCACCAGAGGTCAACCATCAGACGTCAACCATCAGACGTCGAACTATCAGAGGTCAACCATCAGAGGTCAACCATCAGAGGTCAACCATCAGAGGTCAACCATCAGAGGTCAATCATCAGAGGTCAACTATCAGAGGTCAACTATCAGAGGTCAACCATCAGAGGTCAATCATCAGAGGTCAACTATCAGAGGTCAACTATCAGAGGTCAACCATCAGACGTCAACCATCAGACGTCAACCGTCAGAGGTCAACCGTCAGAGGTCAACTGTTGCAATATTTTTGCTGAAAGAAACTGAAAAGGCTTAATAGCAGAATGTTAATATGAGCTAAATTTGAACAGCTGATTTTTATTGAAAGTAGAAAAACAAAAGTCGACACAAGCAGACATCAGCCGACAGAACGAACGAAGCGTCAAAAAGCTCACAGAAAAACAAGAAACAAAGTACAGAAAAGTTTCAATTTGTTGTAAAATTGCTAAAGCAGCCAAAAATAGTAGAAAATAGCTAAAGGTTTGATTAAAAAGCTGAAATTATTACAAAAACGCATTAAGATCAGGTTTGCTGAATTAAGCTGTAAGAAGCTGAAATTATTGCAAAAAGCTGAATTAAGTAGAAAAAAAGCTCAAATTATCTGAAAATGGCTAAAAAGGCAGAAAACAGTTTGAATGCTTTAATGTGCTTTTTCAATATTTCATATAAAAACATTCAGCTCATTTATTCCAGGGGTGCCAAGACTTTTGGTACTTTGGCAATTTTATTTAATTTATTTATTTATTTTAGCTATTTAGCTGTTTTGGCCACTTTTTGTCTCAGTGAACATGAATAAAGCTGTCCTCAACTTCCTTAACCATTCAAAGTGTTTATAAGTCATTTCTGCTTTTTACACCTGCTCCATTCTGCTAATCTTCTAATTTTAACATTTTTGTGCTTCTTTCTGCATTTTTATGCTAATTTAAGTTTTTTGTATTTTCAGCTACTTTTTAGCTGATTTCAGCAAATTTTTTAAATTTTGGCTTCTTTGTGCCTAATTTGGCAAACATGCTATTTCTGCTTCTTTGAGTCACTTTCAGTGTTTTCAAGCTACATTTTAGCTGTTTTTCAGCTCCTTTCAGCATTTTTTTAGCTACTTTATCAGAAATTGCAACTTTTTTTTTTTAGCTAATGTGCGCTTTTTTTTAGTTATTTTTTTAACCATCTTTCAGCTAAATCAAACTTCTGGTATTTTAAACTAGATTTCTGCTCTGTTCAGCAGTTTTTGACACTTTTTCATATTTTTTTCCTACTTTCAGCGAACGTCGGCTGAAACGTATTTCACATTCWGTTTTATAATTTAACATTTTCAGCTTCTTCAGCAGTTTTCAGCTAAACTCTTTAAGCGTTACGTATTCATCGCATTTTTGCAGTTTTACATTTAGTAAAAACTACAGAAAAATGAGAAAACATTTTTGACAGTAAATCAAGTTGGCTCCGATTTCTCACCTCTCGAACTTCTGCACAGTCAGGGCCAGGGTTTTGTTCAGCTCCTCTATGATCCGGCTGGGCGGGTGCAGCGGGAGGGGCGGCGCCGAGGCGTGGCCGGAGGGGGCGGGGCACTTCTGGAAGGTGAGCGCGGGGGGCTCCGTGCTGCCCGCGGGCGCTGAGATCATGAGCTTCTTCGGAGGTAGAGGAGGTGATAATTTCATCGACATGCACGGTAACCTGACGGGAGCGCCGTCTGCGTGGGATGGGAAAAGGGGGCGGAGCCGGGGTAAGAGGCGAAGACAAACCCCATCGGGAGCGTTAACGAACCTGAGCTMACCTGTGATGTGATTGGGTATCCAGATGAAAGGTTTGGGAGGCGGAGCAGGAGGCTGCTTGTGTAACGAAGGACCTCCTGAGTCGTCGGCTGGCTTTGTGGGCGGAGCCTGGCTGGRCCTCTGATCTTCTTGACACGACCCGTCACTCGACATTTCAAACTCCGATGTTCCTGAATTTAATGAAAAGCAGGTGGAGGTCAGAAGGTGTGAGAGGACACCTGGTCAGAGGTTTTGGGGCTTTGCTGCGTACCTACAGCTGCCGCCGCTCCTTCCATCAGCTCCGAACCTTCGGACTCTGACGAGCCGGATAGCTCCGCAGAGCGCCCGTTCTCCATCCTCACCTCCTCCTGGAGAGCCGGCGAGGAGCCGCTGTCTGCAGAGGGACAGACGGAGACAGGAAGTCCACCTGCCAGACCTGCTCCTGGTCTTCCACAGAGGAGACCTTTAAATCCTCCTACCTTTGTCGTAGACCTCCTTCAGGAAGCCCTTCTTGATGAGCTCCTCTCTGCTCTGACGGGTCGACATCTTCCTCTCCAACACTGAAACACAAAGACCGTAAACACCTGCAGCAGACCATGGATGAGAACGTCACAAATGTTTTCATCTTTATTGAACAAACTTATGACAGGAAACTGATGCTATAGAAACAAACTTTTAGCTAGTTTTTTTTTGCTTCTTTTAGCTACTGTTTTTTTTTATGCATTTAGTGTCCTGCTTCAAACCTTTAGCTGTCCTTTTGCTACTACCATCTATAAGCTTCCCTTTTCATACTTTTAGCTAATTTTTAGCTTTTTTAGCTAGTTTTTGCTTTTTGCTTCTTTTTAGCTTTTTTCAGCCTTTTAGCCCTCACTTTGCTACTTCCCCTTTTTACAACCTTTAGCTCTAGTTTAGCTACTTTTATGTCGACTTTTAACAATTTTTTTTCCTCATGGCTTTCTACTTTCACCTGGTGTTTTTGTTTTATAGCATTAGGCTAATGTTCAGCTTCAGACTTTTAGCTACTCTTTTGATGCTAGCTAGTTTTTCCCTCCTTTAGCTAGTGTTTTTTAGCTTTTAGCTAGAGTTCTGTTACATTTTATCACTCGTTTTGTTACTTCCCTAATTTGGCTAGATTTTCCCTACTTTTAGCTATGGTTCAACTACTTTTACATGGTCTTAAAGTACTTTTACATTCTTGTTTGCTGTTTTTACCTAACGTTTTGCTACTTTTAGCTAATTCTTTTAGGATTTTTGCTTTTAGCAAGTGTTTTTTTTTTTACTTTTAGCTAGAGTTCTTTTACATTTTAGCCCTCTTTTTGCTGCTGTTGCCTTTTCATACTTTTTGCTACTAGTTATTTTAT
>NW_013953142.1:68350-70449 GCF_001266775.1 Austrofundulus limnaeus
ACCTTTAGCTGCCCTTTTGCTATTCCTGTCTTTTAGCTAGCCTTTTCATATTTTTAGATAGTCTTTTAAACATTTTTTCTACATTTGTGCTACTTTTTAACTATGGTTCAACAACTTTTACATGGTCTTAAACTACTTTTACAGTGTTTGCTGTTTTTACCTAACCTTTTGCTACTTTTAGCTAATTCTTTTAGGATTTTTGCTTTTAGCAAGTGTTTGTTTTTTAGCTTTTAGCTAGAGTTCTGTTACAACCTTTTAGCCCTCTTTTTGCTACTGTTGCCTTTTCATGCTTTTTGCAATTTTTTTTGCTTCTTTTAGCTAATATTTGTTTTTTTAGCTTTTAGTTAGTGTTCTGCTTCAAACCCTTAGCTGTCTTTTTGCTACTCCCTTCTTTAATCCTGCCTTTTTATATTTTCAGCTAGATTTATGTTGTTATTTTTTTTGTTCTTTTTGCTGGTTTTTCTGTTGCTTTTACTTATTTTTACTTCTTTTTGATAGTTTTTTGTTAATTCTTTTGTTTTTTAGCCTTTAGCTAGTGGTATGTTTCAACCTTTTATCCCTCTTTTTGCTATTTCCCCATTTTTGAGTCTTTTCCTACTTTTAGCTATGGTTTAGGTTGCCTTATGCTACTTTTATTTAGCTTTTTGCTAATTTTACCGTTCACTCTGACTGTAGCTTTCATTCGGCTCGTTTTCTTTTAGTTTCTCGTTCTTCATTAAGTCTGACAGACTTCTATCAGCGGGACATTCATCAGGTCAAAGGTCACGGCAGGACAGTCTCTCCTCTCTTCACCTGAACGAACCACAGAGCTGTTTTACCCACAATGCCCGGCGGCGGCGCGTCCGGATGAAACCCACCAGCAGACGTCTGCTTGAACTTCTCGCTCTTCTTCTTCCTCCACTTCCAGGGTTTGAACAGCCGGCCTAAAKTGGCGAACTTGCTCCGGCGGCGGATGGGGGGCGTGTGGGTCCCCGGCACCAACGAGTCGGACCTCATGGACGCCAGCCGCTCCACCTCCTCAGCTGGAAGACAAGTATGAGATTCCTGAAGCAGATTTACCCTCTGCTGAGGAGCTGAAAACAATATTCTGCTTTTATTTTTCATTAATTTCATGTTTTATTTAACAAAAGACACAAACCTTCAGATTATTTGTGTTTTTTAATGGAAGCTAAGGATTCTGGGAGTGATTTCATTTAGACAGCAGAAGGGAAGATGTGGTGAAGTTCCATGTTTCTACCAGCAGATGGCGCTCAAGTCCCGTAAACAAAGAAATAATCTGAGTCTCAAACAAGAAATAAAATCTGATTCTGGTTGGATGCTGTTTACCTTCATCAGGTAAAAGTGTTTATCATCCTCCAGTCTTTTGCAGCTAATTTGAGCTCTGAATRCAAATCATGTCAGATGAATGTGCTTCTGTTTAGAGCACGTGTCAAACTCAAGGCCCGCGGGCCAAATGTGGCCCGACACGGTCTGTTACGTGGCCCACTTTAAAGATAGTCACTGCTTTATTGACCGAAAACTACATCTCCCGTAATGCATGTTGGTTATTGTGACAACATCCCACCACTAGGTGGAGCTGCTCAGAGTTCAGAACATATGCTGCGTTCCATTTACATCGTATTTCCGGAAATGGTAAATGCTAGTGACGTCATTTCCCAACAAACCAAATGAAATTGCATTCCAGTTAGCCGATAGGTGATTGTATTGCTGCCGCTAACCTAACCTAGCTACAACACTGCTACAGTGTAAACAATGACAAAAAAAGAGCTCTACTACCTTCGTCATGCAAATAAACGTAGGATGAAACTTGTCTCTATTAGCTAACCATCTTCTCAACAGGTCAGGTTCCTCTAACAGAAACCTAAGAATACTCACATTTATAATAGTATTTTACACTCTGTAGGTCTAAATATTAATCAGAGGACAAATCACCTGTAATATTTAATAGTTTGTGTTAAATTGTTGCATGATTCAATAGTGCTAAATATGCTCCACAAGCTAATATCTGCTAACCAGTTCAATGAATAACAGTGATTACATCGACTTTATAAGATTATTTTAATTTTAAACTGTTACATTATGTTCTGCTCAGATCACAT
>NW_013953142.1:73070-75502 GCF_001266775.1 Austrofundulus limnaeus
GTGATGGGAAATCCAGACTCTTGACTGTTTAGCGTTAGCCGTTAGCTTCACCAGCCGATCACACGCTCACCTGGTTTCTGAGCGCTCCAGTTGTTACCTCCATGGTTCAGAAGTAGAAGAATTTGCTCCATTTTACTGCATTTCCGTCGGCTACATTTTCTGCAGCCCAGTTGTACTTGGAAGTGGGAATTTCCCACTTACAAGTCAAAAATTTATACTGGAAGAAGAGGGAATTCCCTGTGGGAAAGTGGTAGAGTTCAGAATTCAAGATGGCGGCTAGTCACCATAACTCAGCAGTGAGTAAAAACTATCTTAATTTTACTTTTAATAGTATTTCTGTTATATTTATTTTCCATTTAGTCAGTCACACTCGTATTACTTTTCAGCATGTATAAGAGGACGTGTTAAAACACTGCTTATATGCAGGAAATACCAGGTAGAGCTCAGTTAATACAGACTTGACTACACTGCTGAGTTTTGGTGAGTAGCTGCCATTTTGAATTCTGAACTCTCCCACTTTCCCACAGGGACTTCCCACTGCTTCCAGTTTAAATTTGAGTTTTAAGTGGGAAATTACCACTTCCTAGTACAAATGCAGGAAAAGTAGCCAGTAAAAATGATTAGAAATGTAAATTTTACCCGACTAGTTTTGAACCCTGTGCATCTCCACCTGGTGGTGGGAGGCCGTCATTTTGCAGGTTAAACAATCAACATGCATTATGGGAAATGTAGTTTATGGTCAATGCTGACTTTAAATCAGTTTATTTTAAGATTGGAATACGTCTTTGAAGCCCTCACGGCCCACATTTTGCCCGCAGACCTTGAGTTTGACGTATGCGGTGGCTTAAATAGAAAATATTTTAGTTTTTAGACAAAAAGTCAATTTAAAATGAACTATTTTGAGCTCAGAAACATCTCAAAATATAAACAAATGAATGAGCCATGAATGAAACTTAAAGATGTAAAAACTCAGCGGATATTAAAAAAATTAAAATTCTTGAAGCCTTTCTGTAAGTCCCTGTCAGGACCTGGAGATGAGTTTTTATCTGAATAAGATAAAAAACTAAAACTCTTGGGTTTTTATAAACTTCCTCATTTGTTAGTGTTTTAAACTTTTTAAATTTATACTTTATTTATTTGGTGGAAAAAATCAAAGTGTTATTTAGATTCAGATTTATCTGGTATTCAACGATGTCTGAAATTTTGGGTTTTTTAGGTTTCTTTAAGGACCACGTGTCTGATTTTGTTTCCTTCGCTCTAAAAATGTTTCATCAAAACCTGGAGGATCTGAGAGGTCAAAGGTCAAACAAAGTTCAGCCGTTTTATTTCCTGCTCCTCCGTCTGAGACGAAGACTTTGTTCTGAATTAATCTGAGGCGACAGTTCTGCAGAGCCTGTAAGGAGTGTGTGTGTGTGTGTGTGTGTGTGTGTGTGTGTGTGTGTGTGTGTGTGTGTGTGTGTGTGTGTGTGTGTGTGTGTGTTATCACAGAGATGTGAGTCATCCTCTCTCTTCTGAACGCAGCTCATCAGCTTTGAACGATACGCAAACACAGACAGAACAAACACGAAACATCACTGTGTGTGTTAAACAACACAACAGGCACACAAAGAGGGATGAAGAGCCACAACTGACATTTCTGAACAAACAACGCATCGATATGAGAACAAACTGCAGCTGAGACCTCACATGGTCTGAAGGAATGCATGTCTCCTCATCATCATCATCATCATCATCATCATCATCTACAGAAAAGACACCTTTGTTTTTTAAGCCCCTCCCTCTGACATCATCAGGTCATTATCTCATTTAACCTAGCTCTGATGATGTTTTTAGCTTATGTTTTGGTTTTTTAAGCTAACCTTTTGCTACTTTTAGCTAGTGTTTCGATGCTGTTAGATATTCTTTTGCAATTTTTAGCTATTCTTTTGGTGCTTTTATTTAGCTTTATGACATTTTTAGCTATTGGTTTGGTTCTTATAGCATTTAGCTAATGTTTTGCTTCACACCTTTAGCGATTCTTTATACTTACCAGTTTTTACTGACGTTTTATTATTAGCTAATTCTTTGATGGTTTTTAGCTAGCTCTTTGCTACTTTTGGCTATTATTTTGTTACTTTCACTTAGATTTTTGCTATTAGCTATTGTTTTGATGGTTTTAGCTAGTTTTTGGCATTTTCGCTATTGTTTAGCCAGGGTTTAGCTTAAAACCTTCAGTCATTTTATGCTACTTTCCACTTTTAGCTGAAATTTTATATTTTTTAGCTAGTGTTTTGATGGTTTTAGCTAGTTTTTGGCATTTTCGCTATTGTTTAGCCAGGGTTTAGCTTAAAACCTTCAGTCATTTTATGCTACTTTCCACTTTTAGCTGAAATTTTATATTTTTTAGCTAGTGTTTTGATGGTTTTAGCTAGCTTTGTGCTAGTATTAGCTAA
>NW_013953142.1:76424-79450 GCF_001266775.1 Austrofundulus limnaeus
GTTCTGCTTCAAACATTTGAGCCTCCTTTTGTTGTTTCCTGTAGCTTTAGCACTGGAGAGGAGGTTTGGCTGATCTTCCTGAGAGCAGCTGAATAAAAACAGGAATCAGGGAGCTGTTCATGGCAGCTGAAGGATTCTGCTGTAACTTCTCTCTGTTAGTAAAATATCCGATGAACCACTGAACTGATTCAAGACGTCTGTCTGAACTAACTGATCTTAACTGGTTTAAATTCAGCCGTGTTTACAGACATTCAGCTAAAGTTTGGCGTGTTAGCAGCCGAGAGTCGCTCTCTGTTCATCACTGGGCTGACTGAATCCTTCATTAATTTGCTGAGTGGATCCGAGTCAAGATGGCCGCCGCAGCTATAAGTGCTGGGGTCAAACTGGACCTGGTAGTAGCTGAGACTGAGAGTGATCCCAGCACGCGCTCTGAGCGTGGCGGGAGATGAGCACTTCAGTGAGGTGAGTGAGTCACGTGACAGGTCACCTGAGCAGCACCCTGCAGGACAATAAATAAATAAATAAATAAATAAATAAACAAAACCTGGATGATGATGATGATGATGATGGTTCTGGGCTCTCCCGGTTCGGCAGAACCCTCCTGCAGCCACGCGCGCGCTTCTCACGTGCAGCAGCTGAAGCGGGAGGATGCGGATGAAACAGGCGTGCCGCCGTGACCATGGTAACAAAGGAAACTTGCATTCTCTTGTTTGTCTGCGGGCCGACCGAACCGAACCTCGGGACGGGTTTTGGGTCCACTCCAAATTCCCGCACGCGCATTTTATGTATGATTATTATTATTTATTTATTTCATCGCGACTTCACGCAGCGTGTCCCCGCCGCGCGAGGCTCCGTCCCTCCTTCACCATCACCTCCATCATCCCTGCACCACCAGGACCCACGAGAACCGCGTCCAGAACCGACGCTGCGGGGGAGAGGGAGGGAGAGAGGGAGCACGCGCGATGCCCCCCCGCGCACCCCTACCTGTCTCCAGGTGCAGAGAGATCCGGGCCTCGTTGATGTAAGGKGTGTCGCTCTTGGACCGGACCCTCCGGATCGGTCTGCGGTCCACCTCCTCCTCCTCCGGGGCCGCCGCCATGTTCGGGGGGGCCAAGGAGCCGGGAGAGGCGAGAGACGCGGCGCCGCAGCAGCAGCCAGTCGGTCGTGCACGCGCCCGAGGAGGCGGTGCGCGCGGGGGAGGAGGGAGTGGGGGTGGGGGGTGTTCTGGCGAAAGAACGGTCCGTAAACGCATCATTTACTGAACTGATGCACCTGAACGTCCCGTKTGAACCAATATATTCAACTCTTCATTGATATTATTAATCCAAAAGTCAGGTTTTAATCATAATAATTTCCTTTTTTTTTTAAATCTGTTGTTTTTTTAAACGTTTCAAAAGTAAATCAGTTATTTTATAAGTTGCATTAAAATGAATAAAGCTCTCAGTGTAAACGTGTTGAAACATCGCCACCTGCTGGTGATGAGAGGAGTCTTCGTTTAAAGTGTTGCCAGATAAAGAACAACAAACCATTTTAAAGAGCACAAGACCAGCCAAAGTGCTGTAGAGTAAACAGACACAACAGGACATAGTTAGAATTACAGTTAAAACGATTATAAACAGTAATAAACAATTTTAACCATATTTATATGATGGGTTTAGAGTATTTAAATGTATAACAGATGCTTTATAAAAAGACCAAACATATAACAGTTTTAGCTTTTATGTTAATCAAAAAATGACTGGTTTTTATTTACCTGAACTCAAACAGGTCTAGTTTTTAATCGCATTTCCTACCTGGCAACCCAGACGCTCTTGTTGATTGGCTCCTGTTCGTTTGGCTGATCCAATCCGGTGCAAGAAAACATCCCGACTTCCTGCTTCTGCAGCTGGTGGTTCTGGTTCTGGTTCTGGTTCGACAGGTGGGATCCGCAGGTAAAACAACAACGCTTAATATATTTCATGGAAGAGAGTGACGGTTCGCTAGCTTACAGCCACAGCGCGTGGTTCATGGCTTTAGCAGCACAGTTGTTTGCTGCGTTTGAGGCGCGTCGTAATTTATTATTCTGACTTTAAAAAGAAAGCTGTTTGACCTTTTTTAAAGTAGATAATAAATGTTGCTTCATTTTATCGGAACATCACATCTTAATGGACCTTTTAGTCCGTTTACGTGGGAAATATTAGTCTCGGAAGATATTTTAATGGTATTTCAGCAAATCGATAGTAACACAAATAAAACGTTAACACGTTTTTATTTAAATAACTGTCTGAGGAATTGAATTCACTGTGGAAAAATATAAAATTTACCTGAGATTACAGCTGAAGGAAAAAAAAAACGAAACTTATTTTTAGTTTGTCATTTGACAGGTAAAAAAATCCGAGCCAGTAGTGTGTCATTGAACGCAGCATGCTGCTATTTATTAAAGTRTCAAAGGAGGAGGTTTCCCAGTCTAAGACCTGATGATCGTGCGTCAGTTCACCTGTAGAGCTTCTCTGAACACTCACCTGAGAGAGCTGAGGTGTATCCAGAACATGTCCCGACCCAGTTCAGGTAAACAGCCTGTTTTTTTTTTGTTAATTTATGGTTCTAGTTATTTCAATTCACCTGTTTGTTTGTTTGTTTGTTTGTTTGTTTGTTTGTTTGTTTGTTTGTTTGTTTGTTGGTTTGTTGGTTTGTTTGTTTGTGTTCAGACATGGCGGCGTTCCGGGAGATCTTCTCCAAAGCCAACAACATCGCCATCATCACCGGCGCCGGGGTGAGTGCCGAGAGCGGCGTGCCCACCTTCAGAGGAGCCGGAGGCTACTGGAGGAAGTGGAACGTCACGGTGGGTTGGAGCTGGTTCTGGTCCGGAGCAGAAAGGGTTAAAGCTAAAGAATGCTAGCTAAAGTTACTACAGACAAAACAGTAGCTAAAGTTACTACAGACAAAACAGTAGCTAAAGTTACTACAGACAAAACAGTAGCTAAAGTTACTACAATCAAAACAGTAGCTAAAGTTACTACAAACAAAACAGTAGCTAAAGTTTCTAC
>NW_013953142.1:83767-91112 GCF_001266775.1 Austrofundulus limnaeus
ACAGTAGCTAAAGTTACTACAAACAAGACAGTAGCTAAAGTTACTACAAACAAGACAGTAGCTAAAGTTACTACAAACACAAAACACTAGCTAAAGTTACTACAATAAATATAAACGATACAAACAAAAGATGCATAGTTTTTAACTTAGGTTAACACAATGAATCCTAACAATCAGAGTCATATACTACTCTGCCTCAAGYAGGGTCACTGTTTTATGGATAGGTCTTTCAAGATACACTGGTTTGTTAACCTTTCTTCCTTTTGTTGTCCAGTGCTGCGTCATCAGCAGCTTGAGTTTTGTAACAAATCCGTCTTCACGAGGACACACCTTAGTGACCTTCCACTCATTCCTGGGTGCAATATTGTCCATCATAATCACTATGTCATTTATTCTGGCATTCCTGTGTGTCTTTTGCCATTTCTCTATCTGCTGTAGATTCAGCAAGTATTCTTTTTTCCATCTACTCCAGAATTTGTTAGCCAGGTATCGCACTTTACGCCACCTTTTGCGAAGGTACAGATCTTCTTTCCCAAAGTCACCAGGGGGTGGCAAGATCACGGATGACTTCGTAGTCAAAATGTGATTGGGTGCAGGTGGCTGTGGCCCAGTGGGATCATTGAGTAGGTGAGCTGTCAGAGGTCTACTGTTTATGATTGCCATGACTTCATACAGATAAGTGCTTTAAGAAGAGTTGTCCAATGCTTTGGATGACTGATCTGATATAGATGTCAACACACTCCTTACCGTCCTGATTTACCTTTCCCAAGATCCACCCATGTGACTGGCAGATGCTGGGTTCATGACAAATTCACAGCCTAGTTCTTTCAGGTGTTCTTGGTCCATATCCTTCACAGCTTCCAAAAGCTCACGCTTTGCTCCAACGAAGTTGGTGCCCTGGTCTGTTCGTATTTGTCAAACATGTCCACGTAAGGCAATGAAGGCACGAAGCGATGAATGAAGGCGTCAGTGGTCATATCATCAAGTACCTCTATGTGCACAGCACGAGAGCAAAGACAGGTAAATAGTAGACCATAGCGTCTCAGTTCCTTTCTTCCCTCGATGACGTAGAACGGTCCGAAACAGTCCATACCACAATAAGTAAAAGGAGTACTTGTTTCAACTCTTTCTCTAGGCAAGTCTTCCATTTTTTGCACTTCAGTGTTTCTTCTGAATCGTCTACATTTAACACACTTGAAAATTTGGATGACACTGCGTGACTGCATCCAAGTATCCAAATGCCATTTGATCTTAGCTTATTCATTGTTATTCACCACGTCCCTGGTGCTGAACTTGTTGATGATAGTGATCAATCAATAACTGTGATATGTGGGCCTTGGTTGGCAATATGGCTGGATGTTTGATATGTGGATGTAAGTCAGCATGTTCCAGCCGACCTCCCACTCTGAGTACACCGTTCTCCTCCAGGAAAGGATTTAGTTTTTACAGCCATTTTGTTTATTCGTTGTTTTATTCCCCTTTTCACATTTGAGGTCTTTGATTTCTTCTGGAAATGCTTCTCTTTGGACAGCCGATATAAGTTCTGCCTCCTTTCTCTCCTCAAGGCTAGTGGCTTCAATGGTTCTTGATATCAAACTCTTAATCTCCTTGACACATCGTTKGAGTCAAGCGATGGCTTTCACTAACCTTTTCCAGCTGGAAAACTTTGAGAAGCGACTGAGCAGTGAATCTTCTG
Organism: Austrofundulus limnaeus; assembly: GCF_001266775.1. Classification (NCBI taxonomy): domain Eukaryota; kingdom Metazoa; phylum Chordata; class Actinopteri; order Cyprinodontiformes; family Rivulidae; genus Austrofundulus; species Austrofundulus limnaeus. Next base: position 85,464 of record NW_013953142.1, read on the forward strand.
TTGCCATCATCTTATGCACAAACGATTTGCGGAGTTCTGGATCTTCAGTTAGTACTGGTACTTCCTCCACCTTAACTTCACTATCAAAAAGCTTGTCACRCCAAAGAAAAGCTGGTCCTGTAAACCAGTTGGAGGTAGTCAGTCCCTTTGCTGTAAGACCCCTTCATGCGTGATCGGCAGGATTTTCTTCAGAGGTCACATATCTCCATTGATTTGGATTGGTACATTCTTGGATGTGTTGGATGCGGTTTGCCACAAATATGTGAAACCACCTGGCGTCGTCGTTAATGTATCCAAGAACAACCATTGAATCTGTCCAAAAGAATTCTTGAACTTCTATTTCCCACTCTCTTTTAAGCAGTTCACTCGTTCGGACAACGACAACGGCTGCTGATAGTTCAAGCCTGGGGACTGTTGTCATGGGTGACACTCTAGCTTTGCAAATAACCAAAAGCAGTGAACTTGGTTTGACACACTGTTGGTTCTCGGATAGGAACATTCTCCATACACTGTGACACTTGCATCTGAGAAATGATGCAGTTCATATCTTTGCAAAATCTTCAGGTAGATAACATTGCTGAATTTTGACTTCAGCCAGGTTCTTCAAATCTGTGAGCCAAAACTCCCACCGTGGTTTCAGATCCTCACACAGGAGTTCATCCCATCCAACCTTATCATGGCATGTCTGTTGAAGTATTTGTTTACCAGTCAAAAAAAATGGTGCCACAAATCCTAGTGGATCAAAGATCGACGCCACAGTTGATAAAACTCCTCTTCGGGTGAATGAATGTTCACTCACAGTCACTCTGAATTGGAATTGGTCTGACACAACACACCATCTGATCCCAATGCTCTCTCAATTTGCAACTCACCAAGAGTCAAATCCAGATTTCTCACAGTTTCTGCACACTCTTCTTTGGGAATGGATGCAAGTACATTCTGATTGTTAGAGATGAACTTGTGGATTTGTAGTTTTCCAGTGCTGCAGAGTTGCCTTGCTTCCCGGACTAACTTTATTGCTTCATCTTCAGTTGTGACACTCATCAGTCCATCATCCACATAGAAGTTTCTTTCAATGAAGTGAATAGCTGCTTCACTAAGGCAACCATGTCCATGGGCAGCAACRTGTTTCAGACCGAAATTTGCACAACCAGGTGATGAGGCGGCTCCAAACAAGTGCACTCTCATACAATAGAATGATGGTTGCATTTGGAAATCTCTGTTGTCCCACCAGAGAAATCTCAAGTAATCCTGATCTTCTGCCTTTACGTGAAACTGATGGAACATGCGCTCAACATCACACATTATTGCTACTTGTCCCTTGCAAAAATGCCAAAGAACACCAATCAGAATGTCTGTTCTGGTCCAGTGAGTAGATGATCGTTTAATGATACTCCTTCAAACTTTGCAGAGCAATCAAACACAACCCGGATTTTACCAGGTTTATATGGGTGATACATCCCATGATGAGGGATGTACCAAATGGGACTGTTGTTAATTTCATCCTCTGGAACCCTTTCTGCATCATTTGTTATTATTTCACTCATAAAGGCTGCATAGTCTCTTTGATATTGTTTATCCTTCTCAAATCTTTTCAAACATCTGAGTCTATGAACTGCACAAACCTTGTTGTCTGGAAGGTTTGGTCTTCCTTTCTTAAATGGGAGAGGCATTTCACAGTGGCCGTCTGCCTTGATTTTGATTCCTTCTTCCATGATAGACATGAAGCGGAAATCTTCCTCTGAGAAATGAGCATCCTCTTCTGTTCTCTCACTGAAGTCTGACTAAAGCATCTTCATTACATCTGGTGCAGAAATTAATTCTTTGACTTGAGTCCGGCATATGTATCTCACTTYCTTTGTGAGGTCATCGGATGGTTGGAGATGAGGCTTCACTGATTTGATGACAATGTTGTGGCTGCTTCCAATAGCATCACCATAACTGACACAGGGATTGACACAGCGGTCAATGCTCCAGCCAAGGTCTGTTTTTTGTGCAAATGGTTCATTGTCTCTTCCTGATACCACTTCTCTTGGTAGCAAGACCTGTGGACAGTTGTAACCTATGAGCAGTCCCACATCACATTCGATCAGAGGAGCGTTCTCTTCAGAAAGATATTCTAGGTGAGGCCATGCTCTTGCTGTCTTGGGTGTAGGTATGTGGCTTAGATTAGCAGGAATAAACTCTCTCAAGTAGCTTACTGGAAGGGTAATCTTGGATGAATAAAAACCTCTAACCTGCAACCCAGTTAACCGTTGACTTGGGATAACTGTACTTCTAGGTGACAAAGTGGAGGGTTTTAACTGCACAGCCTCCTTTTTTTGTTTGTAAAGCTTCTGCTTTTTCTTGTAGGGTGAATGTGGTGTCACTTTGGCTGTCAAGTAATGCATAAACAAGAATCTCATTCTCTGGATGACTTGTAGTGGATAACCATACTGGAACAACTGAAGAGGAATACATGCTGTCCATAGCTTGCACTACTTGATTTGATGTAGCTTGGTTTGATGTTTCGCTACCTGTTTGTGCTCTGTCTTTTGATTTTGTGCCATCAGAGCCTTTCATACTCTCTTTTTGCTGAACACYGGATTGCTCTCTCCTTTTAGTTTTGCCTTCACGATTTTCATGCAAACATGTTGGATGTTTCCCCTTACACGTTTCACAAATACTTCTCTTCGCAGCTCTTTGAATGATGTCCTGGTTTTAGACATCCAAAACACAATTTTTTCATTTGCACGAATTTGATGTGTTCTTGAATGGACTTTTCCTTGAATTTCCAACATGCATGAATGCCATGGTTTGATTTTTCACTCATCAGAGTTGCACACAAGCACCTTTGCGCTAATATTTCGTGTCTTGGGTGTCTTGAATTTTTTCACCATCACCAGATTTCAAAGCATGTAGAGAAGTCACTGGATTACAGGCGATTTTGGCTTCCTTTGTGATGAATTCCACAAAATCACTGAAGCTAGAAAATGCATTATTAGCTTCTTGAAACTCCTATTACTTTTTCTGTTCCATTTGGCTACCAGCCAATCTGGTAGCTTTGTGAGAAGTTTTTGGTTTTCATCACAATCATTTACCACTTCAAGGCTTTTGATCTGGGACATTGCTGCTTGGCATCCCCTGAGGTAGTCTGAAAAGTCTCGCAGTTCAACACTGTCTTTTGGTCCTATTTTGGGCCATGAAGCAAGCTTATCTTTAAAGGCTTTGGATATTACAAATGGGCTACCAAATCTTTCTTCAAGAATCTCYCATGCTGATTGATAAACTTCATCAGTTCCTAGCAGGAAGTAACACTCAATCGCCTTTCTTGCATGGCCACCAACTTATTTTCGAAGGTAATAAACCCTTTCATTAATTGGGATGTTTTTTCTACCTATTAGTGTTTGGAAAGACATTTTCCAATCCTTCYATCTTAGTGGGTCTCCAGTAAAAACAGAAGGTACTGGAACAGGGAGGCGGCTTACGTTAATAGACTCGGCTATTGCTTCAGCAAGTGTAATGGCAGTTTCAGTTTGGCGTGTATTGATGGGCTGAAAGCATGTGACATTGTCAGATGATGATGAAGACTCTGAAGGACTTTTTATGACCTGTATTTTTACCTTCTACAGGTTTGYGGTTGTGGAGTAAGTTTGAAATCTCCTCATCTGATCCAACTTCTTGGTCATAAAYTTGTAGCCGTGCCTTTGTAGCACTCAGATTTTTAACCATTTCTAGACGTTATATTTGTCTGCGTTTCTCTTCCAATGCTTTTCGTTTTGCAGAATTTTCTACTTCTTGTGCAGCAAGAATTTCAAGTTCTTGCTGTTCACTTCCTATTTCTTGCAAGTCCTTTTTAGAGTTGCTTGTGTGGCAGCTAGCTCTGCTGCAGCATCTTGTTTTCTTATGGACAGAGTTGCACATAAGTGGTGCGCAGGTGCGCGATCAAAACAGAAAAAGCGCACCAGATGGAATGTCATAAAGCTCCCTTGCGTACCTAAGATTATACCTGAGAATGTGAAAACAACAGCTAGCAGGGTCGCAAATGTGACCTGATTTCTTAAAAACACAAAAACAAAACAAAAAAATCCAGCCTCACTGGTGTGACTGCATCGTCGTTCTGTGAGTGGACGGCAGCGGGACCCTGATGTGTAAGGATTAAACAGACACTGCTTTCAACAAATCAGACGAACTCCAGAGCTGTTTTATCCAATCAGAGAAGGGCAGGACTTTCAGTGAGAGCTGTTTTCAACAGAAACAGGTTGAAGCAGCGGCTCGAGCAGCGATCAGTCCTTACATCTCCTCCTGCACTTTGCTCCTGAACTACCAGACTTTGGTCTTTAAAACCTAACTTTTTATTAAATTTATATTCAGAGCGTTGTTATCCAACAGATCTGTCCAACTTTGTGTCAGTGACTAAACTCTCCTCCTGAGAGACGGGAACGCGCCTCAGTGTGAGCAGGCTGTGAGTCTTTGTTAGATTCACTGTTCGAGTTCTTCTAAACCATATCACCTCTAACAGACGAACATTTAATTGCCCCATATCAAAGCAAAGATGAGTCTGTTAAACGTCACCCCCCCCATCCAAAAAAATAAAAATAAAAACTTGCTATGTTCTCTAGGTGAATGAGTTTTAAATGTTATTTTAATTTATCAGAAAGATCCACAGATTTCATTCTTCACAATTTTATGACAACAAGGTTCTTGATGTGCTAAATGTTTATATTTAGAATCATACTGTGACACAGCTGCTCTGGGATAAATATAATTCAATAAATGATAAAATATGAAGAATAAATTATTTTAAATGATTACATGAGCTGAAACCATCTAAATATAATCTTTTTTGTATAAAATAGTCTTTTAAAAAAAGAAACCAGTCTAACAAATAAAACATTTGTTCTGTGCAAAAGACAGATACTTGCTGGTTGGTTTGGAGAGTGGGAATCTGGTTTAAACAAGGCCAAACTACAGGAGCTGTACATCTCAGGGTCATGTGTAATCTAACAGACATTTAAACATGAAATGTTCAGTTTGAGATGGCATATGACCATGGGTCAGCCCATTGGCCACTTAGGTAGTTTACAAAATTTCTTCAGAGTAAAAAAACAAAGTAAAAACTCTGATTTGGCATGATGTCCTGAGACATTGCCAGCTGATAGAAGGCATCATAAAACAGAACAGGACGATGCTCTGACACCCCTCTTGATAAATGTGTTAAATGAGTTCAATTCAGTTTATTTATTGTCGAGTTCTTTTATTTTTCTTCAATGCCTGCCTGCCTAAACTCGATAAGGCATTAATTCAACAGAGGACGCTGGCCAACTCCATTCATTCATCTTTTTAGTTTATTGGTTAGGTTGATGTAGGTTGTTGGGTTACAGGTTAAAGATGATCTTGAACATTATTGAGATGATATGAAACAGGTTGATAGCCTTAAAAAGAGAACAAAATTAGTTCATCATACCAGAAGTCAAATAATAAACTTCATTATTTAAATCTTACTCTAATCATCAATCATTTAGGAGTCAGTAAAATAAACTTAAACTCCAGTATCATTGAGAAGTTAATACATTACATAAGTCATCAATCATTTTCTTAAACAAAATACTTTAGTTACCTTCATGTAGAAAAAGTTAAATAAAAATAAAAAACAAACAAACATACCAA
>NW_013953142.1:93473-98662 GCF_001266775.1 Austrofundulus limnaeus
GACATGTCCTGATCAAAACTAACACCAAGGTTCTTTACATTAGAACTGGAGGCCAGATTAATGCCGTCCAGACAGATCTTCAAAAACTCGTTTTGATCACTAACTCTTGCAGTGTGTCAGGATTGGAGGCTTCATCAAGCATTCTTTTTGCCTGTTTTGCAAGAGCCTTCCATGTGTCATAAGTGGTAGTAAAGCGATGCATGAGTTTTTTAAATCTAGACTAGWTAAAAGCCGAATAGTAGCTAAAAGCTCAGTGTAGCATAAGAAGACAAATTGGATTCTAACTTATAATAAATAGAAGGAAAAAAAAAGCTAAAAACGAACAGAAGTAAAGCAGAAAATAAGCATAAAAAGCTGATCTTAGTTCTCAGACCATTTTGTGAAAGACTCTCAGCTACCACCACACCTGTTATATTTGACCTTGTTAGAAACATTTTAATGTTTGCTAAGGTTTTTAGCTGCTGAGGCCATTTTACACCAGACTGAAGGTTGAGTTCTGACCCATTTCAGGACCTGGCCACTCCGAAGGCCTTCTCCCTGAACCCGTCTCGGGTTTGGGAGTTCTATCACTACCGTCGTGAGGTCATGCTCACCAAGAACCCAAACCCGGCTCACCTGGCCATCGCMGAGTGCGAGGAGCGGCTCGCCGAACAAGGCCGAAAAGTGACCGTTATCACCCAGAACATCGACGAGCTGCACCGCCGGGCCGGGTCCAAAAACATCCTGGAGATCCACGGTGAGRGAAAAACCACTCGAGGGCTCCTGTTACTCCCACAAAACGCCTAAACACTTGGCTTTTAGCTGCTGTTCGGCATCTTTTTGCACCATTCACTGTGTATCACAGAAAATAAACATTTATAGCAGGAAAAGCAAAAAGTACTAAAAGTAGCAAAAGTGCAGCTGAAAGTAGCATAGAATAGATAGAAGCTCTAAGATGCTAAAAGGTAGCTAGAAGCTGAAAGTAGCAAAAGGTTAGCTAGAAGCTGAAAGTAGGTAAAGTTAGCAAGTAGCTGAAAGTAGCAAAATGTTAGCTAGAAGCTAAAAGTAGCAAAATGTTAGCTAGAAGCTAAAAGTAGCAAAATGTTAGCTAGAAGCTAAAAGTAGCAAAATGTTAGCTAGAAGCTAAAAGTGGCAAAATGTTAGCTAGAAGCTAAAAGTGGCAAAATTTTAGCTAGAAGCTGAAAGTGGCTAAATGTTAGCTAGAAGCTAAAAGTGGCAAAATGTTAGCTAGAAGCTGAAAGTAGCAAAAGAACAGCTGAAAGTAGCAAAGAACAGAAAGAAGCTGTAAGACACTAAAGGGTAGCTAGAAACTGAAAGTAGCTAAAGTTAGCAAGTAGCTTAAATTAGCTAATCTTAGCATGTAGCTAAAAGTAGAAAAATGTTAGCATGTAGCTAAAAGTAGCAAAATGTTAGCATGTAGCTAAAAGTAGCAAAATGTTAGCATGTAGCTAAAAGTAGCAAAAGGTTAGTTAGAACCTGAAAGTAGCAAAAACTTAGCTAGAAGCTAAAAGTAGCTAAAGGGTAGTTAAAAGCTGAAAGTAGCAAAGGCTAGCTAAAGGTTTTATACTGTTAACTATAAGGAGCTAACATATCAGAAGTATAGCTAAAAATGTTAGCCAAACAAAGTAAAAGTAGCAAAATGGATAGCTAGAAGCTGAAAAGCGGCAAAACCACAGCTACAAGGTAAAAGCAGCAAAAKGTTAGCTAAAAACTGAAACTAGTAAAAGGCTCACAAAAAGGTAGCAAATGTATATCTAGAAGCTGAAAATATCAAGTGTTACTAAACACAGCAAAATGTTGGCCGAAACCTAAAGTTGACCAAAACGTTTAAAAACTGTGGCTAGTATCTGCAAGTGGAAAAGGATGGCTAGAAGCTGAAAGTAACAAGCRTAGCTAGAAGCTAAAAGTTTCAAAAAGGTAGCTAGAAAAAAAAATAAGTTACAAGCTGAACCTAGCAAAGACTGTCTAAATGTTTTATAATTTTAGCTAGAATGAACAAATGATTAGCTAAAAGCAAAATATAGTAAGAGTAGCTAAAATTACAATTGCCATAAGCTGAAAATAGCTAAAGGTTAGCTAGAAGCAAAACCTTCTAAAGGGTTAGCTTGAAGAAGCAAAGGATTAGCTAAAAGCAAAACATAGCAAAAGGCTAACTAAAAGAAGCACATGAACAGCTAGAAGGTGAAAGTAGCAAAATGTTAACTAAAAAGTGTAAAAATCTAGCCAAAGGTAGCAAAAGACTCTAGAAAAACAGTTGCCAAAATTACGGAGCCTTGGCTCGAAGCTGAAGGTAGCAGAACAGTAAGTAACAGTAGCTAAAGGCTAGTTCAAAGCTTTAAGTAGCAAAAGTGTAGCTAAAAAGTAAAAGTAGCGTAGTGTTTTTAGAAGGTTTAGGTTCAGAACATTTTGTAAAAACTAAGAAATGAAAAGATTTAAAGACCAAGTAAAACTAATGAATCAGAAGCTGAAAAGACGTTTGTTTGTTTGTTTTTGTTTAAAGTGTTTGTTGTTGTTGTGTTTTAACGCAGGCAGTTTGTTCAGAACGCGCTGTATGACCTGCGGTCACGAGGCGGCCAATCACAGGAGCCCCATCTGCGCCGCTCTGAGGGGCAAAGGGTAAGCTGTCGGTCCGGTTCTGTAGACCCGGCGGTTTCCCTCCTGGTCTGAGCCGTGGACACCGATCAGCCAGAGAAATCTCGTAATAATCAGCCGAACGTCAGGAAGCTAAACGACGCGCGACGACTCGGCTCTGACGTTTAGAACCCTGAACCAGAACCTAACGTCTGACCTGACTGTGTCCCGTTTCAACGTGTCCCCACAGAGCTCCAGAACCAGGAACACAGGACGCCCAGATCCCCGTCGATCAGCTTCCTCAGTACGAGTCGTTCAGCAGCTTCTTCTTCTTCTGTGGTGTTTGTTTTGACTGTCTGTGTTTCAGGTGTGAGCAGRGCGGCTGTGACGGCCTCCTGAGACCAGCTGTGGTTTGGTTCGGGGAGGCTCTGGACTCTGGCGTCCTGTCCAGCGCAGAGCGAGCGTTGGACAGCTGCGACCTGTGTCTCGTGGTGCGTCACAATTTAGGTTTTTAATTTAAAGCAACCCGAAACGCATTTATGTATTTATTCAACTTCCTGTTTCCCCTCCCTCAAACTTTAAGGTYGGCACCTCGTCGGTCGTGTACCCGGCGGCCATGTTTGCTCCCCAGGTGGCRGCCAGAGGCGTCCCCGTCGCCGAGTTCAATATGGAGAACACGCCGGCCACTCAGCGCTTCAAGCACGTCTCGTTTTTTATTTTTAGTATCTCTTTATTTTATCTTCTCCTGTAAGCTGACGTGGTTCTGTCTGCAGGTTCCACTTCCAYGGACCCTGCGGGACCACCTTACCCCCGGCTCTGGCACGCCACGAAAGTGAAGGAGTCTGAAACCCGATCCATCGGCAGACGGATAGTTTTAACCAAAAGAGRACATTTATTTAAAATTCCCAACTGCTTAAAAGTGAAAAGTGGAGACATGAAGAGCAACAAAGTGTCGTTGCACCAGTAGGGGGCAGCGTGGAGCTGCTGCAGGATCTGTGTGCAGAGGCTGCTCTCTTCTCCAACATCTGCAGTCCGAACAGATTAACTAAAAGACTTAAAGTTATGTGCAATACCATATTTATCAAGGAAAATCAATCAGCTCAAAGGGTTAAAACTGAAAAATAAAATCATAAACCGATGATTGTCAACTGGTGGCTCCTGGTCCCCTTTATGCAGACTGCTGTTTCACTTCACTTCATTTCATTTGTAACAAATTAAGTACAAAAAATATGCAATCACAATAAAATCAAATAAAATCAAAGGCAGCAGAAGAAGAATAAATCTTATATCTGCCCCTTTTTTATACCCAAAATATGTTCATAAGAAGTAAAATATGACAAAAAAACCCAACTTAACACTTAAAATGAACTACAAACATTTAAAACGCCCAGTCAAACAACAGCTAGCATGAAATCACTTCTCCATATTTCTTCAGAAAACTAGTTTTTATCATTCTCTTCAATATATCCAAGGATCTGTCATTTTTAACCTCATCTTCCAGGCTGTTCCATAATCTTATTCCCTGGATCAAAGTGGATCGCTCCTTTAGGCTCGTACGATACCAGGGTTTCACAAACATTTCAAGTCCTCTAAGGTAATAACAGCTCTCTCTTTTAACAAAATTTACTTCAATGTTGAAAGGTAAGACACCTTTTATGAGCTCTGTACATTAACAGTAAAATATTATAATCGACCAAATCATAGAATTTTAATAGTTTCAATTCATAAAACAATACATTCGATGGATGGCTGTAATTTTTTCTAGTAATAATTCTTAGCGTTTTTTCTGTAAAATGAAAATTGGATTTGTGATAGTTTTACAAGCTTTACTCCAGACTTCAATACAGTAAATTAAATGTGGAACAATTATAGCGTTATCCAACATAAACAGTGCTTTATCAYTGAACAGTTCTCTTACTTTGTACAGGACTCCAATTGATTTGGCTGTTTTTGTTCTTAAACCATTTATATGATTTTTCCATGTCAGTTTTTCATCAATAATGACACCTAGAAACTTCACTTCACTGACTCTACAGATCTCTACATCATCAATTTTAAATGAAACATCTACAGTTCTCTTATTGTTACAGAAAAACATATAATTTGTCTTGTCCAAGTTTAATGATAATTTATTTAGTTGAAACCAACTTTGTATTTTCACAAATTCTGTCTGTACCATCTCCAACATTAGTTCTATATCATTTCCGGAACAAAAAAATGTATCATCTGCAAATAGGAAGCACCCAAAAAGACCCGACACATTTACCAAATCATTCACATACAAAATAAATAATTTTGGTCCGAGAATGGAACCCTGCGGCACTCCACACGAGATGTTAAAATACTCAGATCTTACTCTGTTTTTAGGCCTGTTCAGATGGCCAATCAGAGCGTTCGCCCACGGCTATTAATCTGGTTTGTAAGCAGCAGTGGTGGGCACGATTCTGCTAATCTGCTAATAACAGGGCTAACTTTTTAGTTTAGCGCTTTTGCTAACTTTGGAAACTATTAGTGGACCTATTAGCATTTTTGTATAAAGTACCACAAAGTCATACTTGAGTAAAAGTACAAGTATCTTACCAAAAAATGACTGGTAAAAGTTAAAGTCTCCTTTAGGA
>NW_013953142.1:99261-101120 GCF_001266775.1 Austrofundulus limnaeus
TATAATTACACTTCTCATTCAACCACAATTAAATTCACTCTTATCTAAGAGGCACAGTTTGTGAGTAGTAGAAAGTACAGATAACTGAACATGTAAGGAGTAGAAGTAAAAAATTTAAGGTGAAAAATAATTAAGTGAAGTCCAGACACTCAAAAATTATACTTAAGTACAGAAACAAAGTATTTGTACTTAGTTACTTTGCAACTCTGCCTATTAGCATCCACTAAATTTAGTTCTAACTTTTTAAGTCGAAAACATGCACTTGTGAGCTACCAAAGAAACTAGCTTCACTATCCAGCCATATAAAAAAATTAGCTTTACAGACGCTACACGGGTAAAAACAATTAGCGGACGCTAATAAATAATGGCTAACTCAAGTTTCTTTAAAACATTTCTACATAAAACGACAAGCAGTTCAACYGGAAAATGTTAGGTGCTATTTGTGAACGTAGAAAAGGTTTTTTTATGAGCTTGAGTTAGCATTTGTTAGCGTTAGCTTCTGCTAATTGTTTTTACCTGTGTAGTGTATGCAAAGCTAGCGGGTTAGCAAAGCGTTTCTTGGGTAGATGCGCTACTTGTTTTTCTTRAAATCCATGAAATCTTGAGGTTTGTGAGGTTTAACACCACATTTACCATAGATTTGTGCAAATCTGCCAAACAAATGAACGGAGAAGGTTTTTTTTTCTTTCAGAAAAGTCAAATTAGAGATGATGTACCGTTGGTTGTTATTTGTTTGATAAAACAGGAAATGTTTTAGTGATAAATAATGCTGCTGAGGAGGATGAGTCTGGCAGAATGTAGGTTTTCAGATTAAAAAACTCAGATTGTGACACTTCTCTGTGTTGCAACAAACACATCTCCTTCCATCCAGCCACAGTTATCAGAACGTGACGGATGTTACGCTGATTACTGAAGAAACCGACACTATTTCACATTTCTTCTGCTTCCAGCGCAGAGCTCCATCACCTGTTCATTAGAGAGAGGATGATGGTCCGACAGTCCCCACCGTGACACCGCTCCAAAAATAACAGAGCCAATTTCCCGCCTGTTAGGCGGCGATTTCACACCAATCTGCCCAGCTCGGCCTGTCGCAGACGGTAAGGCGCAGAGATAAAGCAAAGAAAAGAAAATATAAGTCAGCCTGTCATTTAATTTCTTTTAATTCTGAGTCAATTTTATAATTATGGATTTTATAAAACCTATGAAATTCTCAAACACAACTTATTGTTTATTTTTGTACATCACAGGAATTTAAAGCTTTACTGGTTTTAGACAGAGATGCTACTTAGGCTAACGTTAGCTAACAAAAAGGACATGTTAGCATCAGTAGCAATGTTTTCTGCAGAAACGTGCCATTTTTCCATGATTGTAGATCACCAAGTCTGATTTTATAAAACCTATGAAATTCTTAAACTGTTTTTGTGTGTCACAGTAATGCAAAGCTTTTTTTGGCTTTCGCGAGGTGCTACTAGGCTAACTTTAGCTAACAAATGGACATGTTAGCTTAGCATCAGTAGCAACATTGGCTGCAAAGGGCAAAAAAACTGCCTCAAAATTCAGAGTTAGCATGGCGTTTTTCAGTTATTGCAGACCACAGTGATTCTGTAAAACCTATAAGTCTCAACAAGATTTGTATGTCAGTAATGCAAAACTTTTATTGGCTGCAAAGAGTGACGCGAGTTAGGCTAACCTTAGCTAACAAAAGAGACATGTTAGTTTAGCATCAGTAGCAATGTTTGCTGCAGAAACGTGCCATTTTTCCATGATTGTAGATCACTAAGTCTGATTTTCCATCCATCCATCCATTTTCTTCCGCCTATCCGGGGTCGGGTCGCGGGGGCAGCAGCTTCAGAAGGGAG
>NW_013953142.1:101596-103951 GCF_001266775.1 Austrofundulus limnaeus
GCCGCGAACCGCTCCAGCGAGAGCTGCAGATCTCGTTCCGATGAAGCCAACAGGACCACATCAAGTCTGATTTTATAAAACCTATAAAGTTCTTAAACTGTTTTTGTGTGTCACAGTAATGCAAAGCTTTTATTGGCTTTCGCGAGGTGCTACTAGGCTAACGTTAGCTAACAAAAAGGACATGTTAGCATCAGTAGCAATGTTTTCTGCAGAAACGTGCCATTTTTCCATGATTGTAGATCACTAAGTCTGATTTTATAAAACCTATAAAGTTCTTAAACTGTTTTTGTGTGTCACAGTAATGCAAAGCTTTTATTGGCTTTCGCGAGGTGCTACTAGGCTAACTTTAGCTAACAAATGGACATGTTAGCATCAGTAGCAACATTGGCTGCAAGGGGCAAAAAAACAGCCTCAAAATTCAGAGTTAGCATGGCGTTTTTTTCCATTATTGCAGACCACGATGATTCTGTAAAACCTATTAAGTCTCAAACACAAGATTTGTATGTCAGTAATGCAAAGCTTTTATTGGCTGYAAAGAGTGACGCGAGTTAGGCTAACCTTAGCTAACAAAAGAGACATGTTAGTTTAGCATCAGTAGCAATGTTAGYTGCTGAACAGTCTGATTCTTTAAAGGCTATGAAATTCTTAAACAAGATTTTTGTTTGTGTAAATTTCAGTAGTAAGGTTTAATTTTTATTTTATTTAGAGAGGGGCTAAACTAGGCTAACCTTAGCTAAGAAACCTAGCACTGTTAGCAGTGTTTGCTGTTTAAGGAGGCTGTTTTTCCAAATTTATAGACCACAACCAGAATTTTATCTTTAAGATTTTATGGCCTTGATTTTCTCAGTTTAAGTACTTTAAGTGCAATAAAACCCTAAAACGTAAAACACAAATTAAAAGGTTTTTTTTGGCGGCAAATCTCTTCTCTCACAGAAATCATTAAATTTGAGGTCAACGCTTTTTGTTTTTCAGAAGGTTGTAAAGATTTAACTCAAAGATTTATTTTTAAGTGTTTTAAGTGTGAAGTCATCCTCACAAATAAAAACTGCAAATATTCTGGGGAGAATGCTTTTTGTTTTCACTACACAATAAATAAAGTCCTACTTTTTTTTTAGAACGTCAATCAAAGCACGAGGGTACAGAGGTGGGTAGGTTCAAAATTAATTCACTTTTACAGTTTGCCAAATGAATAAATAAAATACGACGCTCCAGTTTGCTGTGAAAATATTCACCAATTGGAGTTTCTGTTTGAGCAGAAACAAAATTATTCATCTGCACACTCGGTGACACTACGTTTAATCTGGTTGGTCYATCCTAAATATCCTGTTTTATGTTCCTGCAACACATTACTGTTTCACCGTCAATAAAAATGCTCCATGCCCAAATCCAAAAACTTGAGCAGCAGTTAAGACTTGTCTTTTTAATTCAAACTACTTTATAATCTTTCACCACCAGTTCCTATGGTTCACCCACYGTAAGCCAGGCTTTAACTGCACTGATGCAATAATAAAATCGCAATTAGACATTTCGTTTACTCAAGAATGAATACTATAAAAGCCCGCGGCCTTTTAGATTCAGACGTGTTTGCTTGTGGTATTATGTGAAATTGGGTCATTGGCATCAACTATGCGTATTGATGTGACAGCCTGCTAACCAAAATAGGGGTACTACCCCAACGAAGAAGCAGCAGTCACCTGAAAGTTCATCTGTGGTGGTGTAATACGTGTCAAACCCAAGGTCCACAGGCCAAATGTGGCCCACCATGGCATCTTATGTGGCCTGTGAGAGCCCGTGTATTATTGTTTAAAGCCAGCATTGACCATAAAATACATCTCCTGTAATGCACATTATTTTACTATTATTATTATTAATAATTTTATTAGTATTAATAGTTTTTACGATTCACTGTGTTGCCTGCATGTACAGTAATAGTACATCCAGACTCTTGCCCAGTCTGCTTAGCGTGGTCAAAACTCACTTCCGTTGTCATGTATCGCCATGGTTTGAGGTGAAATTGTTCGTATAAAATCTCCATTTCATTGCATTTTTGCTGGCTACATTTGTATTGGAAAGCAGGAATTTCCCACTTAAAAGTCGTAAATTCAGTGTCCATTGGCGGGAAATTCCTGTGAAAGTGGGAAAGTTCAGAAGTGAAGATGGCAGCTACTCACCACAACTCAACGGTAAGTAAAACTCTTATTTTTACTTTTATTCGTGTATCTGAAGAAATTTATAGTTATTAGAGGTTAGTACTGATGTTAAAAGCACAACAATATATTTTTAAGTTTTCCTTTTTGTAATGTTGACAGTGTTTAATCTATTATGTTTTGATTAATATAGATTAGTTACATGTCC
>NW_013953142.1:106271-107956 GCF_001266775.1 Austrofundulus limnaeus
GAAAATTTCATGTCATTAGCACCTCTAGTAATATATTTACTGAAAAAAATGGTGACGTGTTCAATACTTATTTTACCCGCTGTATGTGTATGTAGTAATACCACTTAATGTCTGACTGCACTAGAGAGTTGTACGAGGCTAGCAGTGATGCTAGGAATAGCTAAAGCTAACAGTAGCTGTTTATCAACAGAAAGTACAGGTATATGATCCAGATGGTCCTGTATCATTGTGGGGAAAAAAACAGTTAAAGATGTTAAAATACCTGCTCAGTTGTAGCCTGGTAAAAACCAGACCTTTGTCCTTCACTTTGCTTCGTACGAGCGTCTGGACTCTCGGCTACTGAGAAGCGATTCTTCCTGGAGGCGTGGCCTCTGCTGAAGTTTAAAATGATTGGATTGGTTGGCTGCAACTTATGTCGCTGTGAAGGAGGCTAAGCTAAGAACCGGAAATTGCATGTGCTGTAAACAACCGTACTGAGAGGAGAGAAGTACCGAACCGAACGACATGGCTGTAAATGAGAGCTGCTGCTTTGTCAGACAAATTTAATTTAATTTGGAAGCCTTATTAACACGGACTGGCTTCATTCACTTCCTCCACTGCCGTATGCTAAACTAACTAGCAGACACTGCGCAGAAAATCGACGTTGTCATTCATAACTCCGCCTTCTGTTCTCTGATTGGCCTGAACAAAATTCTGCAGAAGAAATCCTTGTCTATGGGAGAAATCCCAGACGGAGCAGTGAAGGGAAACTTGTGCAGAACTGTGTGGGAAGACAAGGGCCAGGCTAACTCTGTTGTATAAGGTCTACCTTTCTGTGACCTGTTTAAACTTTAAATGACATTTCAACTATAATGCTCCAAAAGACGGCTGGGTCCTCATTGTTGTCTATAGGGATGGTTTTAGCAATTCTTAGCCAATTTTGGCTAAACCATTTAATATATGGGCAAAGAAAACCAAAAATGTAACTTTAACTCATAATCTGCTATCTAAAATGAAAGTTTTGCTAACACCAAACGCAYGTTTAAAAAATTAGCAGAAGCTAATTCTAAGCAGCTAAACGAGTTAAATTAGTGGAAGCTAGTACACTCAGCTAATCGCTAACAGCTAAGATGACTCACTCAGTCTGCGTTTCCTTCAAGCTGAAGACTGAATGCAAACAGCTAAGTGAAACTGACACCCCACCCACATAAAAAAATCAAAGCAAGTAAGCGGATTGGTTAGTGCTTCGTTTGTGCAGGTTTGTGCAGTTAAAATGAGCGTTTGTGCTGTTATAGTTTTTGAGATATTAAATATTATGTCTTTAGCTCATTATGACGTCACCATCCCCCAGCAAGCTCCGAAATGAACCAAAATAGTCTACTTTTTTAGTGCTTCGTTTGTGCAGGTTCATGCAGTTAAAATGAGCGTTTGTGCTGTTGTAGTTTTTGAGATATTTTATGTTTCAGTTTCTGGCGATCACATGACCTGAATTATTTACACCATTACCTGAGGGTAACAGGTTTATTTAAGAGAATATAAGTAGAAAGAGCTAGTTCATACACCAAATGGATGTAATCTGCCGATAAAACCCACAGAAGAAGAATGTCTGGAAAAAAAGAAGAAAAAAATGGCCCGTAGCCCCGGCACAAACAGAGCAATATTGTATATGCTGTTAAGTGCCAGGAGGACTGCGACCAGTTATACAT
>NW_013953142.1:108405-110292 GCF_001266775.1 Austrofundulus limnaeus
TGGAAGAGAGACGAAACGTTTCATTAGAGAAGAACCCGTCCAGAGGACCTATACAATTTTTTTTCCCTTTTGATTTTTTACCTGGATTACTGAGATGCATCAGGACAGTCTTCTGGGTATTTTAGCTGCTGTTATGCTTCTTCCAGCCTTTAGCTAGTTTTTTTCTTTTAGCTATAACAACTTCTCGAGCTAATTTCATAATTGATGTTTTGCTAAAACTTC
This sequence comes from Austrofundulus limnaeus, assembly GCF_001266775.1. Taxonomy (NCBI): domain Eukaryota; kingdom Metazoa; phylum Chordata; class Actinopteri; order Cyprinodontiformes; family Rivulidae; genus Austrofundulus; species Austrofundulus limnaeus. The sequence continues at coordinate 108,628 of NW_013953142.1, forward strand.
ACTCAGAAGGTAGAATTCGTGGGGCACAAATCTTTCTCTTTAGGTTTGATAACAGTATGGATTTAGCATCATCATCATCAGTGAAGATCTGCACCATGAAACCCGCAGCAGCAGGTCTGTTGGTGCACACTGCAGCTAATAAAACTCTGACGTTCCGTTTCTCTGTGTATTTATATCTGCTGAATGTATTTGCGTGCAKACGTCCACAGATTCATGTTTTCTCTCTGCCGGTCAGGGTTTAACTGAATTAAGATGACTGAGGCTGCTGCGCTTCCCCAATCGCCCCAGATTGAGCTTTTGGAGTGAAAATCCTCCAGGGAAGCACTAATCCTCGACTGTCGGGAGCAATTTTTATTCCGTAAGCAAAGCTTTCTCTCCACATCTCTATTTCCCTCACTTGCTCGCCTCCTCTCATGCCTCATGGCTCTATTTATAGCCCCCCTAATCTGCTCTGCGTTTCACTGTTTACATTTAGAGCCACCCCCCCCCCTCACCACCACCACCCCAGTCTTTACATTTAGAGCCTCCTCTCTCACTCCTCCGTTTTGTTCCTCAGCTGAAGAACTAAAAGCAGGAAATCTGTAGACGCTGTCCTCCTCACAGAAGGTAAAGGCCGACAGACAGAGTGATTATGATGAGGAGGCTTGGACAGATTGAGGAAGGTGGAGGAAAGATGTGAAGTGACAGCAGATCTGAACCAGGACTCCAGGCAGTTGGGGAGGCTGTCTGAATGTGAGAAGACAGATTTTGATGGAAAGGAGGAAAAGTTTTGCTGCAGAAACAGGATGAAATAAGAATACTGTAGTTAAAAAAAAAAAAAAAAAAATAAGAATACTGTAGTGAATGCAGAGACTAAGGCTCRAACAATAATCCTCAATTTCTGCATGAACATTCAAACTCAACACATTTCAAACAGCAAACAWGCTTTAGGTTTAAATTTTGTGTTCCATAGCACTATGTTCCACATTTACCCAAAAATATAAGTATATTTTTTCAGTACAGTGGCAAAGCGGATTTCATTCAGTCATTTTTTTCTTATTATTTATAATGAAACCAAATAATATAATTTTATTTGTGGTTAGTTTGCAGAGGAAACATATACAGAGGACAACTTGTGCGACAACTACCTGAATCATATAATGTATTCTCCAACTGATTAATATGATTCTGGTAAGAGACCTTGTTGAACTAGTGCACCAAAATATTGATCCTGTGTCCCAAAATGTAGGCACATTGCCTCAAAATGTTGATATAGTGCTTCAAAATATAACATAGTGCACCACAATATGACAGTGCCCCAAAATGACATAGTGCAAAGAAATGACAATGAACAAAAAAGTACAATAAAATGTTGACATAGTTCACTMTGTCATCATAGTTTACCAAATGTCAACGTAGTGCACAAACTTGCCGGCCTATGCAACCAAAATTTTGACCTATGCAAACAAAACGACAATGTAGTGCACCAAAATGTCGACCTAGTGCACCAAAATGTTCACCTAGTGTATCAAAATGTCAACCTTTGCAACTAAAATGTTGACCTATGCAACAAAAACTTTGTAGTGACCCAAAATGTTCACCTAGTGCACCAAAATGTTCACCTAGTGCACCAAAATGTTCACCTAGTGCACCAAAATGTTCACCTAGTGCACCAAAATGTTCACC
>NW_013953142.1:115374-116767 GCF_001266775.1 Austrofundulus limnaeus
GAGGATAGTTGCACTGGAAATGAATTCCAGTTTCTTCCGATGAGGGAGATGAGAGGTGCTGACACACAGAAATAAAAATATCTCTCAATAACACTCCCACGCACACACACAGCTTACAGTCTGCTGCTGAATGCGTTTTCTTCTTGTGTTTCTTCTCGTGCTCAGAGATAAACAATCTGCTAGCAGCGGCTTTCCAACACTTGAATCAAAGCTAAAGAAATATTTCAATCAGAAAAATATTTGATCATTTTGAGACTTTTTATACAATCTAAAGAAATACATTTTCTGTGACTAACAACTAAAATGGTTAAATACTCTTTAAAGTATCAAGGTAGTTACTTAAAAGTAGCAAAAAGGCTAAATGAAAATAATAAAATACTAACTGGATCCAAAAAGTATAAAATAAGCTGAGTATAAACAATAGCTGAGAAGTTTAGTGGCAAACCAACGCTAAAAGTATAAAAAGGCTGGCTAAAAGTTAAAAGCATTACCAGAATTAGGAAAGCTAAAGTAGTAAAAAGGTAGCTAACAATAGCAAAATGCTAACCGAGAGGCTAAAAGTAGCAACAGAGTAGCTACAAACTACATGTAGAAACAGGCGTAGTAAAATTAAAAGGTTTTGAAAGGTTATCTGTATTTGAATATCAAACGGCCAGATAACGATATTATGTTAGCTAAAAGTAGCAGAATGCTAGCTAAAATAGCTAAATTCTAGTTGATAGGTTAAAAGTAACAAAGATAAGCTAAAGCAGTGAAAGGCTAACTAAAAGGATCAAAAAGCTGGCTAAATGTAGTAAAAAAAACTTGGAGAATGCTAAAGTAGCACAAAAGTGGCTAAATAGCGAAATGCTAGCTGAACGGCTAAAAGAAGCAAAGGTTTGTTTAAAGTAATAACTAAAAGCTAAAAGCAACAACTGGGTTTGGAAAGCTAAAGTAGTACAAAGGTAGCTAACTATCGCAAAATGCTAACTGATAGGCTAAAAGTAGCAAATGGCTAGTTAAAGCTGTAAAAGGCTAACAAAGTATCAAAAGGCTAGATTGATGAGAAAAGTATCAAAAGTTTGTCAAAAGATAAGTAAATTAAAAGAAGCAAAACACTAGCTAGAAATAACGTGATGTAAAAAATAAGTTAAAGCTAAAAGTAGCTGAAGGCTTGTTGAAAGCTAAACTAGTAAAAAGGTAGATAAACAGCAAAATCTTAGATGAGAGGGTAATAATACAAAAACACTAGCTAAAAGTAGCAAAAGGCCTTAAAATATTAACTAAAAGTTAAAAACATCACCAGAGTAGCCTAGCTAAAGCAGTAAAAGGCTAACAAAGTATCAAAAGGCCGACTAAAGATATTAAAATAATAGCTTCAAACTAAAGGATAAAAACACTAGCTAAAAGTAGC
>NW_013953142.1:117264-118942 GCF_001266775.1 Austrofundulus limnaeus
AACCTGAGACCTGGATCGACCAGAGACATGGACCAACCTGAGACATGGACCAACCTGAGACCTGGATCGACCAGAGACATGGACCAACCTGAGACCTGGACTGACCTAAGACATGGACCGACCTGAGACCTGGACCAATCTGAGACATGGACCAATCTGAGACCTGGACCAATCTGAGACCTGGACCAATCTGAGACCTGGACCAATCTGAGACATGGACGAATCTGAGACATGGACCGACCTGAGAACTGGATCGACCTGAGACCTGGATCGACCTGAGACCTGGACCAATCTGAAACATGGACCAATCTGAGACATGGACCGACCTGAGACCTGGATCGACCTGAGACCTGGATCGACATGAGACATGGACCATTCTGAGACATGGACCCACCACAGACATGGACCAACCTGAGACATGGACCAACCTGAGACCTGGATCGACCAGAGACATGGACCAACCTGAGACCTGGATCGACCTGAGACCTGGATCGACCTGAGACCTGGATCGATCTGAGACATGGATCGACCTGAGAGCTGGACCGACCTGAGACCTGGACCGACCTGAGACCTGGACCGACCTGAGACATGGACCTGCCTGAGACCTGGACCTGCCTGAGACCTGGACCTACCTGAGACCTGGACCTACCTGAGACCTAGACCAACCTGAGACCTGGATCGACCTGAGACCTGGATCGACCAGAGACCTGGACCAATCTGAGACATGGACCCACCACAGACATGGACCAACCTGAGACATGGACCAATCTGAGACCTGGACCGACCTGAGACCTGGATCGACCTGAGACCTGGACCAATCTGAGACCTGGACCAATCTGAGACCTGGACCAATCGGAGACCAGGACTGACCAGAGACATGGACCCACCACAGACATGGACCAATCTGAGACATGGACCAACCTGACACCTGGATCGACCTGAGATCTGGATCGACCAGAGACATTGACCAATCTGAGACATGGACCCACCACAGACATGGACCCACCACAGACATGGACCCACCACAGACATGGACCCACCACAGACATGGACCGATCTGAGACATGGACCGATCTGAGACCTGGATCGACCTGAGACCTGGACCGACCTGAGACCTGGACCGACCTGAGACATGGACCGACCTGAGACATGGATCGACCTGAGACCTGGATCAACCTGAGACCTGGATCTGCCTGAGACCTGGATCTGCCTGAGACCTGGACCTGCCTGAGACCTGGACCTACCTGAGACCTGGACCAATCTGAGACATGGACCAACCTGAGACCTGGATCGACCAGAGACATGGACCAATCTGAGACATGGACCCACCACAGACATGGACCAACCTGAGACATGGACCAATCTGAGACATGGACCAACCTGAGACNACCAGGAAATCACCTGGCTGCCACACGTCCAGGAGCTGACATCACCTGTCAGCTGTGTTAGCAAAATATGTCACAAGCTACTGGATGCATTGAAGTRAGGCTAAGTTTTAAATGTTCGGTCTCTCTTTGGCCTTTTTTTTTCATGTTGGAGCCTCAGTTCTGGAGGAACGAGCTGGACGAGGGGCCGTGTCGTCGGGGGCGTGTCCAAACGCATCGTCTCAACCACCTGAAAGAGAAAACGTCAGGTAGAAGAGAGAGGACGTGACGGAGACAGAGACGGGGGGTGGGGG
>NW_013953142.1:119942-121201 GCF_001266775.1 Austrofundulus limnaeus
ACCTGAGACCTGGATCGACCAGAGACATGGACCAATCTGAGACATGGACCCACCACAGACATGGACCAACCTGAGACATGGACCAATCTGAGACATGGACCCACCACAGACATGGACCATCCTGATGCGTGGACCATTCTGAGACATGGACTGACCAGAGATGAGGACTGACTCGAGATAGGTACGGACTTGGGACATGGACCGACCCGAGCCACAAACTGACTTGAGACGTGGACTGACCTGAGACATGAACCGACCCAGAATATGGACCTACCAGAGACGCATACCGACTTGGGACACGGACCAACTCGAGATGTGGACTGACTCAAGACAAGGACTAACTCTGGACCGACCTGGAATGTGGACCAACCCGAGACTTGAAYCAAAAGAGGCTTAAAAGCTAAAGTAGCTAAATAAGTAGCTAAAACTGCAGACAGTAGCTAAAAACAACTAAAATGAGCACAAACAGTATCTAAAGGCTAAAAATGCTAAACCAAWGCCAGGTGTTGAAATCAGCAAAATAGGAGCTGAAACTATAAACCTAAAATAAGAAACCAAAGCTAAATTCAGCAAACAGTAGCTAAAAGCTAAAACAGGAAATCGTTTGCTAGAAGTTAATTTCAGCAAAACAAAAGCTAAAATCAGCTCAGTAGTAGCTAAAAGATACTGAAATGAACAAAACTAGTAGTTAAAGCCTTGTTCAGGCCAAACTGGAGATAACTGCTTATACCTAAAAAAAAAAAAAAAAAAAAAAAAAAAAAAAAAAGCTAAAATGTAGCAAAACAGCTGAAGAGAAAAAATGTAATGTTTCAAAAAGTAAAGCTAAAGTTTATAGCTGTTATGAGCTGAACGTTCTGATATGAAGCAGCTGAACTCGAGCTGATGAAACAGAAAATGTGAATAAATCAAAAGAACGTATTTTACCCTGAAACTCTCCTTAAATCAAACCACAGATGTTCTGCAGATGTTCAATGTTCTCTYTTTTTTGTAGCTTTTATTTCCCAGCTTCCTCTTGTTCTGCAGCTGCCTGATCAATCAGCGTGGGAGGAAGTTTGATCTTAATTAAAATCTCATTAAATCAGAGTGAAACGCTGGGAACGGGCCGAGGATGTAGAATCTGCAGAGGAGAAACCTGCGAGAGGCGGGAAAGACCAAACTGTTGCTATATTGGACCTTCCACCAGTGCAGAGGGGCTATTTATAGCCGGGAACTCTGCTGCAGACACACTGTGTGTGTGTGTGTGTGTGTGTGTGTGTGTG
>NW_013953142.1:122201-123697 GCF_001266775.1 Austrofundulus limnaeus
AACAAAAACACCCGAAATCCCACCCATCCCACCCACTCCTATACCGGATCCTCTGAAACAACAAAAGTTGATCTTGAATTAATACAAAGTGATACAATGAACAGGTTTGTGTATAATGAAACAATATTTAATCTTTACACAAAATTACCTGACAAAATTTTTTCTACATAAGATAAAAATGGCTGCCAAATGTCAAAAAATTTGTTTACAGATCCCCTAACAGTTTATCTAATCTTCTCTAAATGAATGTAAGACATAACTTCTCTTAACCAATGACCATAAACTGGAGGATGTTATAAAGCATTTGCTTTGTTTTTAAATGAAATGAATATTTTTTTAAAATAAAGAAAATCTCCAACTATTTAGGCAAAAGTTCAAATATTTCACAAAAAAAAAACGTGTTTGTTGAACAAGTGAAACCAAAGAGTCTTGAATGAGTTGGAAGAAAACTTGCTCGGAATGTTCTGAATAAATACACAAACGGCTTGCCATAGACGGGCTACTTCCCAGCCGACGCACCGACACTCCATCACAACCTGTGGAGAGCGCGCGCGCGGTGCCTCCCTCTCCCCCCTCCTCTCTCTCTCCGACACGGAGCCCGGATCTCGGACTCTCCTCCATGACCCGGGAGAGGGTGCCAGCTCGATTCCCGGCAGGAGGAGGAGGAGAGCAGCGGGAAAGTTGAAGCGTCGCGCGCCACCTCCTCCTCCTTCCTCCTCCTCCGCTTCATGAATGGCCGGACCGTCATGGAGGAGACGCCGTTCGACAGAGTCAAGACGAGGCGGAGGAAGAAGGGTCACCGGCCGGCCGCCGGTGAGGAGGAGCAGCGGTGCAGCGCGGAGCTGGAGGCGCTGTTCCAGAGCTACAACCTGAAGCTGGAGCAGACCTCCACCCTGAAGGCGCTGGCGGTGCTGATCGTGGCCGCCTCGGCGCTCTCCCTGGTGGAGCTGCTGTCCAGCCCGCGGCTCACCCTGTCCAAGGGCTCCCACCCGGTGCACTGCGTGGTCTTCCTCTCGCTCTTCATCGTCGCCAACGTCAAGTACCTGCAGGTGACGCAGCTGCAGCAGATCGCCAGGCTCGCGCTGCTCTTCAGCTTCACCTTCGCGCTGCTCTGCTGCCCGTTCCCGCCGCCGCTGGCGCCCGGCGCGCCGGAGCCCACGCCCGGCGCGGCCCCGGAGCGCGGCGTGTGGCAGCTCATGCTGGTCACCCTCGTGGCGTACGCGCTGCTTCCGGTCCGCACGCTGCTGGCGGTGCTGTTCGGGGTCGTGCTGGCCGCGGCCCACTTCGTCGTCATCGCCACGTCCGGCACCGGGAGGAGGCAGAGGCTGTGGAGACCGGTGAGTGCTGCACCTGTCCGGGACCAACTCACCTGGTGGTGGACAGGTGAGCTGAGAGGAGGAGGAGGAGGACAGGTGAGCTGAGAGGAGGAGGAGGAGAGGTGAGCAGAGAGGAGGACAGGTGAGCAGAGAGGAGGACAGGTGAGCAGAGAGGAGGAC
>NW_013953142.1:125871-126915 GCF_001266775.1 Austrofundulus limnaeus
AGTTAGCTGTTAGCTGCCTTAAAGTTGGCAAAACTTAATGTAGCAGAAGCTAATTGGTCTGCTAACAGTATTAGTGAAATAACTTTTCTGCTAAACAAAAAATTTGTTCTATTAGCTGATTAGCGACCCACACCCACCTAGTTATACCTGTGCTAGTTAGCTGTTAGCAGACTTAAAGGTGGCAAAACCCAATTTAGCTGAAACTAACTGTCTGCTAATGGTTTTCAAAATTAGGGAAAAAGCTAATTTGCTATATGAAAAACTAATTCTATTAGCTGTTAGCTGATTAGCTGAACCATGCCGAACTATTTAAATATAGCTAACGCTTTATACATGCACTAGTTAGCTGTTAGCAGATTTAAAGTTGGCAAAACCTAATTTAGTGGAAGCTAATCGGTTCGCTAACATTGTTCAAAGTTAATAACAAGGCTAATCCGCTAATCTAGTCCCGCTGTTAGCTGATTAGCGACCCACTCCCACCCAGCTGTGCTAGTTAGCTGTTAGCGAACTTAAAGGTGACAAAACCCAATTTAGCTTAAACTAACTGGTCTGCTAATGGATTTCAACGTTAGGGAAAAAGCTAATTTGCTATATGAAAAGCTAATTCTATTAGCTGTTAGCTGATTAGCTGAACCTTGCCCAACTATTTATACATAGTACCATTTTTATACATGCGCTGGTTAGCTGTTAGCAGGTTTAAAGTTGGCAAAACCTAATTTAGTGGAGGCTAATTGGTCCAATAACATTTTTATAAAGTTAATAAAAAGGCTAACCTGCTAATCTAGTCCTACTGTTAACTGGTTAGCGGAACCACAACCACCTAGGTGTGTTAGTTACCTGGTAGCGGTCTTAAAGTTGGCAAAGCCCAGTTTAGCCAAAACTTATTGGTAGCGGTTAGCTAATGGTTTTCAAAGTTAGTGAAAAGGCTAATCAGCTATATGAAAAATTCTGTTTGCTGTTAGCTGATTAGCAGAACCATGCTGAACTATTTATACATAGCTAACATTTTATATGTGCACTAGTTAGCTGTTAGCAGATTTAAAG
>NW_013953142.1:127915-129444 GCF_001266775.1 Austrofundulus limnaeus
TGTGTGTGTGTGTGTGTGTGTGTGTGTGTGTGTGTGTGTGTGTGTGCGCGCGCAGCTGGTGGCCAACGCCGTGCTCTTCACCAGCGTTAACCTGTCGGGGGTGTTCGTGAGGGTCCTGACCGAGCGGACCCAGAGGAAGGTCTTCCTGCAGGCCCGCAACTGCATCGAGGAGCGTCTGAGGCTGGAGGACGAGAACGAGAAGCAGGTGAGGCGAAAACTTCACAAGTTTAAAAACAAAGAAATGTCTTCCAACGACACAGGCACCCAGTAACAGCAGCTATTTAAGAAAAGACACACCTACATGCTGTGAGGTCCCTACGCATCAACCTGCAGGAACAGCCTGCTCCGCCTCCAACGTTTCCTAAAATAAACATGAACAATTAGCCTTTTAATTCAAGATGGCCACCAGAGCCACGCCCTAATTTCAGCTCAGTACCTGCCATCCTGTTCTGAGTCAGTCAGCTGTGTGGGTTTCATTTAAATCAGTCCACTGGTGTATGAGATATTTTGCTAACAAGCAGAAGATCAATAGAAACTCGAGTTCGTGTTTGTGTTGATTCTTAGCTTCCAGTGGTGGGCATGGTGCCGCTAATCAGCTAACAGCTAATAGCTGAACTAAATTTTTGTTTAGTGGATTCTTTTTCACCAACTTTGAAAAATGTTAGCGGAATAATTAGCTTTCGCTAAATTGGGTCTAAGTCTGCTAACAGCTAACTAGCTAAGTAAGTATAAATAGTTAAGTATAAATACTTATACACTAGGTATAGTCTTTACCTATTGGCAGACCTATTAGCTTCTTCTTTATTAGGTTTTGTCAACTTTAAGTCCGCTAACAGCTAACTAGCTAACTAAGTATGAATAGTTAAGTATAAATACTTACACACTAGGTATAGTCTATACCTATTAGCAGACCAATTAGCTTCTTCTTTATTAGGTTTTGTCAACTTTAAGTCCGCTAACAGCTAACTAGCACAGGTATAAAAACGTATAGGTAAAATCTATGCCCAGTGGTGGGCATGGTTCCGCTAATCAGTTAATAGTTAATAGCTGAACTAAATTTTTGTTTAGTGGATTCTTTTTCATCAACTTTGAAAAATGTTAATAGATTAATTAGCTTTCGCTAAATTGAGTTGAAGTGTGCTAACAGCTAACTAGCCAACTAAGTATAAATAAATATAAATGGGTATAGACTAGGTACAGTCTATACCTATTAGCGGACAAATTAGCTTCTACTTAATAAATTTTTTCTAAATTTAAGTCAGCTAAAGGCTAACTAGCACAGGTATAAATAGTTATAGTCTATATCCAGTGTTGGGCGTAGTTCTGCTAATTAGCTAACAGTGGTCAACTTATTCATTTAACAGATTAGCTTTTCCACTCACTTTAAAAAACATTATGGAAATGATTAGCTTCTTTTTACGTTGGGTTTTGCCAACTCTAAATCCACAAACGGTTAACTAGCGCATAGGGCTGGGCGATAAATCGATTTAATCGATTAATTCAAAATAGCCATTTCTAAAGATTTCATT
>NW_013953142.1:130444-132088 GCF_001266775.1 Austrofundulus limnaeus
GCGCGCAACAGTCACGATGCTGAACCCCCACCACCCCACCCCCTCGTGCTGCAGCCCCGGTTCTGTTCGCCTGAACCATCTGGATTGATTAGATGTCGCTCATCATCACGGTTCTGATACGACCGACGTGTTTCGATAAAATCCACAGCTGGTGGTCAGAAGTTTCCATCCTCTCATCCTGTCTCATTGATTCACCGTCAATGATTTATTTGACCCCCTTTTTTTTGTCCGGGGGGTTGAAACGATTATACGACAAATAACTTCAACGATTTTTATCAACAAACGCCAAAGGCAATGATGTTTATGAAGTCAACCCAATTCAAGATGGCCGCCACAGCTAATCGATATTAGGCAACACAAAAACAGCTGTAACTCAAATTTACTGTAGCTGAGAGTGAGTGGAGTGACAGCTAATAGCAAAACTCTTTGTTAGCATATACACGCCTAAATGAGACTTGCAGTAGATTATTTTTATCCCATCTTCAACATAGACGTCTTTAAATTTTCATAAATTGGCACAAGTTGTCTAAAACATCACAGTGTGACAGGGCCGTAACTTTGAAAACGGTTAGCGAATCTATTAGCTTCTTGTAATTATTACATTTTGCTAACTTAATATCCTCTAATGGCTAACTAGCACAGGTACATATAGGTATAGATTAGGTATGATCTATACCCAATGTTGGGCATGGTCCTGTTGTTCAGCTAACAGCTAATAGCGGAATTAATTTTTCATTTAATAGACTAGCTTTGTCATGAAATTTGATAATCATTAGCAGAACGATTAGCTTTCATTAAATTAGGTTTTGTGAATTCTAAGTTTGCTAACAGCTAGCTAGCATAGCTATAAATAGGTAGGTATAAATTGTGTCCAAAACGGCAGGAGGGGTCCTCCGATGGCCGAATTCGTCGGCCGCATACGTCACAGCGCCGCGACGANAGGTATAGTCTATACCTATTAGCAGACCAGTTAGCTTCTTTATTAGGTTTTGTCAACTTTAAGTCCGCTAACAGCTAACTAGCTAACTAGCTAACTAAGTATGAATAGTTAAGTATAAATACTTACACACTAGGTATAGTCTATACCTAGTAGCAGACCCATTAGCTTCTTCTTTATTAGGTTTTGTCAACTTTAAGTCTGCTAACAGCTAACTAGCACAGGTATAAAAAGGTATAGGTAAAATCTATACCCAATGGTGGGCATGGTGACGCTAATCAGTTAATAGTTAATAGCTGAACTAAATTTTTGTTTAGTGGATTCTTTTTCATCAACTTTGAAAAACGTTAACAGATTAATTAGCTTTTGCTAAATTGGGTTGAAGTGTGCTAACAGCTAACTAGCCAACTAAGGATAAATAAATATTAATGGTTTTAGACTAGGTACAGTCTATACCTATTAGCGGACAAATTAGCTTCTACTTAATTAATTTTTTCTAAATTTGTCAGCTAAAGGCTAACTAGCACAGGTATAAATAGGTATAGTCTATACCCAGTGTTGGGCGTAGTTGTGCTAATTAGCTAACAGTGGTCAACTTTTTCATTTAACGGATTAGCTTTTCCACTCACTTTAAAAAAACATTATTGAAACTATTAGCTTCTTTTTACGTTGGGTTTTGCCAACTCTAAATCCACAAACGGTTAACT
>NW_013953142.1:132881-138275 GCF_001266775.1 Austrofundulus limnaeus
CAATATGGCAGCTAGCAAAGAGCAAAGTGGGAAACAAAATCGAATAAAATCGAAAATCAAATTCGGGATGAAAAAAATCTGAGATTTTTTTTTTTTGGGCCATATCGCCCAGCCGTAGGTATAATTTGGTATAGGTTAAGTAACGTCTACACTCAGTTGTGGTCGTGGTTCCTCTAATCAGCTAACAGCAAAACATTTTTTTTCTTTTAGCAGAAAAATTAGCTTCCGCAAAATTAGCTTTGGCCAACTTTAAGTCCGCTAAAGGCTAACTAACAAGCTAACATCAGCAGGTTTGTGTCAGTCCCGTCAGTCTTCAGCTCCAAGGAGGCGAAGATGTTTGACAGACTTAGTGACAGTCGTATTAGCATTTAGCTATTAGCTGTTAGCTGTCAGCTTATGCTTGATTTAGCTTGTTCAGCGTTAGCTTTTTTTTTTTACATGTTTAGTAATTTAGCAATAATAGTGAAGCTATATTTTAGTTCTTTGCCCACCGCTGTTAGCTTTCAAGTTTTAGCTCAATGTCTGTGAAATTGCCTGAGATGAGTCGGCCATCTTGAATCGAGTTGACTCTGACGTCAAATCTGTTGTTTTGTTAAAATCCATCCTACAGTTTCATATATTGTTTTTAGCAGAGATGCCTGCGTTTGATATTTAAAGACACATCTAAGGTTTGCTCTGCAGAATGCTCGTAAGTCCTCGTGCTCGTTCRGCACCTGTTCTTCGTAGATTAGGAGCGGTAACGGGCTCCCCGCTGACAGGCAATTACACAAGCAGACTTCAACAACCAGGTTTCTGCTGTGATTCCTGTGAGCCACACAACCTGACGGTCTCCCATCAGATGGTCCAAACGTACCTCTGACCGTCACTCAGGTGTGTCTCAGTCGGATCTATTGATTCCTAATCAAGCGAAGGCTATTTTCAGCTCGCCTGTGCCGTKAGCCGACATGAAAAACAAACAGTAGAAGCTGCAGACGAGCGCTGGAGCGTCGGCCTTTTCCCACTCAGTAAGTGAGACGGCTGGTTTTGTGAATGGAAGTGTAACTCTGCCTCCTAACAGCTTTTCAGCGCGGCCATCAGATGATCCTGGGAGAGTTTCGAGTGCTCTTCATGCTGCTGCGACCGAGGCCTTCCACAAATAAAAGAGCTGATCTGTTGAGACTGAGAGGAGTTTCTGCAGAGCGAGCTCCTTATTGTGTCAGTGGGYTTGATATTAATGATACAGCTTCAAGTTTTTTTTGTCTTCAGGAGGGTAAWATACCAATTTAGAGATCAAAGGCTTGCTTTTTGAAAATGTTTTGTTATACTGGAGCGATAAACTGRCCCCGTCCTATCCTCAACATCCACATGATCTGCTCAGGGTTTGGAAAATTTTATGTCTAGTTTTATTTCTAAAGTCTCCTCCATAATAAATTAATTGTCGTACGAAAAACAAGTAAATTAATTCTAGTTCCTTCGAAAAGTACAAACAAAATGACAAATCTATAGTTTAAAAAAGTGACAAAGACTAAAAATTTATTTTAAGCTAGTTTTTAGCTTCTAGCTTCCCATTGAAAAAACTAAAATTGGATCCAAAATGGCCGCCGTGGTTACCACCCAGCTTGAAAAGTTTCCCCCTTCCCAAATACAAATGTGCCACAGTCAGGAAGTTAATATCACCAACCACTCCCATTTTTTCAGGTGTATCTATATAAATGGCCCACCGTGTGTGTGTGTGTGTGTGTGTGTGTGTGTGTGTGTGTGTGTGTGTGTGTGTGTGGCTACCTCCAAAGCTAATGACTCCTATGGTGTTAATTAAGCTAATTTACTTAAGTTTGATTGTTTCAGTCCATAGTGTACAGAACATAGAAACTAATACAAAATATACATTTATTGGTAGCAAAATGACAACGTGTTTACATAAAAAATGTAACAAACATTTACGATTCTCTAAGCCGTTCGATGTTTTCACGTGTTGAACAACTTTTAGTAGAAATGAAAAATAAGGCCAGTTGTGAGCCCTTTAAGATTAGTGTTAATTTAGATTCCTAAATTTGTGACAGTTAACTTTATGTATTGGGCAAGCACCAAGTTGATGTATTATCCAAAACAATCGCTTCATTTTTCTTCTCATCAAAGTTTTAAAATTCAAAAACCATCCCACCGAGGCAGTGGAGTGAGAGTCTGACAGACAGGATGTTTTGTGTTTTGAGAGGCAGGTAAATCTGGATGGAAAATAATCCCCTGAAAATGGAGGCAAGTGGAAGCAAGCAGAGGGAAAATATAATGGCACCCACAATTGAGCCCTGAGGAACACCACTTCTGGACAACTTTTGCAGATACTGAATTTCAGTGTAGTCGTTGCCGACCCCAGTCACATGACTGAATCCTGCCCGCTGATTGGTTTCTGTGGCAAATATTCCGCAAATGGGACTTATGCCTCTGTCTTTCACCACCGTATTTGTTGTCTTTTTGAGACAGTATGAATACTCAATTATGTAAAATTCCATATCTTCAAAGCAACATGGACGATAATATCATCTGCGATATATATCGCCCACCCCTAACGGAGATCAAATCTTTCCCACTAGAGTGATTTCAATTGGACTAGGACATGCAGGCATGTAGGGAATTACCACTATTAATTGCAAATAATTTTTTTTCCAATATCACCTAACCCTACACTGAACTAAACAAACATTCAGGGGAAACACTTCTTTATTAAAAAAACTAAATTACATCAGAGCAACATTTATTCTCAAGGRTTTCCTTTAATAAGAATAAAAGTCACAGCTCGTTAAGAAGGTTTGACAGTTTCAGACCAGGAAGCTGTTTTCTTTCCTGCGCTCCACTTTGGGAATAAATGACATCTTTTTTTATGAAAACCATAAAAGGTAAAATATGTTTTATAAACAACAGTGCCATTAAAGCGTGCCAGATTGTTTGTTCGCAGCAACTAAAAACCCTAAATAACCAACAGCTGGTTCATGCTACAATCATAGTTGATGATTTGAAAACATTTCAGAAAACCAGATTCTAACGGAGGTTTTGTTTTTTTTGCTGAAGTTTAAATTCCTAACTCTGCCTCCTCCTCTGTCTGAACGTCTCCCTCCTCAGGAGCGTCTGCTAATGAGCCTGCTTCCCAGAAACGTTGCCATGGAGATGAAGGAGGACTTCCTGAAGCCTCCCGAGAGGATCTTTCACAAGATCTACATCCAGCGCCACGACAACGTGAGGTATGGGGGCGTCGTGACAACCGCGGCGGTGCGTGGGGAACTCGGCGGGGACGTCAGGGTCCAAAATAAATGAGGGAAGGATTYGATGACGGACTCACTCGAGCCTCAACCAGCAGATATTAAAAAAACTWCATCCTGTTTGTTTGTCTTCTAAGCTGAAGCTCATAGTTTCTGCATCGTCGTCGACGTCGTCGTCGTCAGACTGAAAATAAAACCATCCTCAGAGGAAAGAATAAAAACTGAGCTTAGAAACTACAGTTAAAGTTTGGTGGAACAAAATAATCAGACAGCAAAAAGTTAGCTTCACTGGCCGCCAGCCTGCTATGCAAATAATTAGCTTTGCAAATGCTAAACCACTAAAGAAGTAAAAAAGTTAGTGGAAGCTAATGCTAACCGCTAACTTAAAACTCTGTCATTTTATCAACATAAATATCAGAATCTCGGCCTAAAGCTCATAAAAAAACATTTCTATGTTAAAACCACAATAGTTGAAATACCAAATGCTAGCGATGCTACACGACGCGCATGACGCAGGCGTGCAGCACTGCATGTGTGACGGGAGAGTTGTTTCTGTTTTCGATTTAAAGTTAGCAGAAATAAATTTAGCTGAAGCTAATTTGCTAATGCTTTTTAAAGTAAGCAAAAACACTAATCTACTAAACAAAATGTTAGCTCTGCTGTTAGCTATTAGCAGATTAGCAGAACATTGCCTACCACTGTAATCAGAAGTTAATAAAAAAACAGAAGTTTTAGGCTTCTGATAACTCAAATAAAGACAAAATCTTATAAAAGTTTTAACAGAAACTATATTAACATGAGGAGGCTTCAGTTTTTAGAATCAGTAAAAAAGTGAGTTTTTAAAGCAGATCCTGTTCCAGTTCTGCGAACTGCTAATAGCGGAAATAACTKCTTGCTAACTGATAACCTCAAACCTTATTTGTCATTTTATCAACATAAACAYATRAATCTWGACTAAAAGCTAAAAAAAACATYTCTATGTCCACCAAACACAGTTAAAACCACAAGTAGTTGMAATAGAAAATGCTAACGATGCTACACACGAGGCGCATGACGCAGGCGTGTAGAACTGCATGTGTAACAGGAGTTATTTTTGTTTTTGACTTAAAGTTAACAGAAATAAATTTAGCTGAAGCCAGTTTGCTAATGCTTTTTAAAATTGGCAAAAAACACTAATCCACTAAACATAACGTTAGCTCCGCTGTTAACTATTAGCTGTTTGCAGATTAGCAGAACTGTGCCCACCACTGTAACCAGAAGCTAATATACTAAACAGAAGTAAAGCGGGACGTTTTAGGCCTTTGATGAACAAAAAGTAGACAAAATCTTCTTAGAATAGATTTAACATAAATTATATTAACACGAGGAGGCTTCAGTTTTTAGAATAAGTAAGAAAAGCAAGTTTTTAAAGCAGATCCTGTTCTAGTTCAGCTAATCTGCTAACAGCTAATAAAGGAGATAACTTCTTGTTTAGCACATTAGCATTTTTGCTAACATTGGAAACTGTTAGCATACTAATTAGCTTCCACTTAATGTTTTTTTTATTAGCTTTCAGCCAAGATTTTGATGTTTCTGTGTTTAMATAACAGATCTTGAGTTAGCGGTTATCAGTTAGCGTTAGCGTCCACTATTTTTTATCTTTTTACCTGGAGTTTTTTACGTAGCAGGTTAGTACGGAGGCCGCGAAGGGACATGGGGGATTTTTTTGTTTTCATTTTGCATTCCCTCGCAAAAGTCGTTTATCACTGTCGTGCCTGCCGGTTTATCAACAAACTCACATGTTCACCATTAGCGAGTTTCGCCTCAGCTTCTGATTGAATATATCACACAGCTACACATGGAAGTACAATATTTTAACACAGTGCAGCGACGCAACATCAATGTCAATTTCACGAACTTGTGGCGACACGTCCTGTTTTGGTAACTGGATATTTCAAAATAAAAGTCTGATTTAATTCAGTTAATACAAAATAAACGTTTGCGAGGTAACGCAAAAAGTATTGCGTTGGAACGCAAAAGGAAAAAAAAATCTCCCATGTCCCCTCGCGGGTAGGTTAGCGGTTAGCGGCGCTAACTTTTTGGTTTGCTATGTCCTCCCTTCACTAAAACCAACTGAGCAAATTAACTCAATCATCTCGAAGTGGATTAGTATTTATTTATTTAT
>NW_013953142.1:142740-147594 GCF_001266775.1 Austrofundulus limnaeus
GCCTGTAAGAGTCTACAGTTCCAGAGTTTCTTAAAAACAGTCAACACTCCTCCTCCTCTTCCAGGAGGAGGAGGGCAAGCGATTGTCGCCTCACCGCACAGGCTCCATAGGAAATGAATGGAGAGCGAGCGACATCGCCTCCCGTGTGTCGAGCCCTTTAGCAAAAAAATATATTGTTAGTTAGCTGGTTGGGAGTTAGCAAAGCTAACATTTTGGTTAGCTGTGCCCACGACTGCTGAGGGTCATCCCTAACACAAGAGGATGTGCTGCTTCTTCCTGTTGTTTAATCGTCCCACCCTGGACATAAAACCTTAACAGCATAAAATCAATATGACATCATCGATGAAAACTTCTGACTCTTAACAGTAAAAAAAAAATAAATAAATTTTTATTCACTTGGGCTTTTTTTTAATCAATATGCAACTTAAAATTTTTAAAAAGCAAAAAGCACACAAGGAATAAATTTTCCATAAATCTAAGATTGAAAACAAACACCCAGAGAGCTGACCTTGTTTCTCACTGTTAGCATAACATTATAGACATTTTCTGATGACTGTGTGGGAGAATGGGCCGAAGTGCAAGAAACAGCTGCTCAAACTGTAGCTTGGCTTCACTTTATGACTGACTTTTTGTTTAATAAAACTTTGGCGTGCAGGGTTACGTGGTTGTGGGTGAAACGCTCCGTCTCAACTCTGGAGTTATATAATACAGCTGATGTTTAACCCGGTGGTCTCAACTCTTTGCATGTCCTAAAGAAAAGGAGTGTCAGAATCCATGTTTGTAAAATCTTCCACTGGATGAAAAAAAAAACAATCTAAGGAAGCCTTCAGACTGAGTTGAATGACTTCATCAGTCTGACATCCTGCGCAGCACGTTGGCGACAGTGGAATGAAAACAACTCTACTTTTAGAAACTCTAGGATCCACAAGTAAACCCGCAGTCTGACAGCAAAGCGCGTCATTCTATTCTGTTTGACACAAAGCCAAAGGAGAGAAGCTGATGCAGACTGAGTCGTCTTAGCGGTTAGCAATTAGCTATTAGCTTCCATTAAATTTTACGTGTTTTGTGTCAGCTTTAGCTAATTCATATAGTTAATTTTATTTTTACAAGTTTAGCCGTTTAGATTTAGTATAGCTATAATTTTAGCAGATTCTGAAAGCTTAAAGTTAGCAAGACCTAATTTAATAAAAGCTAATCAGTGTGCTAACAGTTCTCAAAGTTAATAAAAAAGCTTATCCGCTAAATGAAACATTAGTTTTTTTATTAGCTGTTAGCTGATTAGCGTAACCATTCTCACCACTGGGTATCAACAATACCTAGTTTTAACTGTTTATACCTGTGTTAGTTGGCTGTTTGCTGGTTTAAAGTCTGCAAAACACTGTTTACCAGAAGATAATTTGTCTGTTTACTTTTTCAAAATTAGCAAAAAAGTTCATCCGCTAAATTAAACATTAGTTCTGCTATTAGCTATTAACTGTTTAGTGTAACTATTCCCACCACTGGGTATCGACTATAYCTGCATTAGTTTGCTGTTAGCTGGCTTAAAGTCTGCAAAACTCTGTATAGAGGACACTAATTGGTCCGCTAATGTTTTTCAAAGTTAGCGAAAAAGCTAATCCRCTGAACTAAACATTAGTTCTGCTATTAACTGTTAGCTCTTTGCTGGCTTAAAATCGGCAAAATCCTGTTTAGCAGAAGCTAATTCATCTTCTAATATTTTTCGAAGTTAGTGAAATAGCTAATCCACTAAACTAAACAGTTCTTTTATTAGCCGTTAGCTAGTTTGCGTAACCATTCCCATCATTGGTTATTGACTATGGGTGTGTCCAAAACGACAGGCCGGGTCCTCCGGAGGACCCGGCCTGTCGTTTTGGACACAGCCGTAGTTTCTTGAATCAGCTAACAGCTAAAAGCAGAAATAAATTTTCGTTTACAAATTTTGCATTTCTACTAACTGTGAAAACTGTTAGCAAATTGATTAGCTTCCGCTAATTTAGGTTTTAGCCAATATGAAGTCTGATAACGGCTAACTAGCACAGGTATAAGTTGGTGCACTGTATTCTATACCCAGTGGCGGGCATGGGTCCACTAATCATTGAACAGTGAAACAAAGTTTTAGTTTAGGGGATGAGCTCTTTCACCAGACCGAGCGACCGTCGTTTTAGCAGTTAGAGATTAGGTGTTAGTGTTAGCTTTTGGTTGTTTTGCAGTTTAGCGTTTGATTCTGCTATTTCAAAAAGAAAACATGTTTAGCGATGCAGTGTTAAGGGCTCGACACACGGGCAGNAATTTGGACGGTCTAGCCTCCCCTCCTTACCCCGGCGTACGTCATGTCACCTAGCAACTGTGACGACGCTAAACAAGCAAACTTAAATCAAAACTAGAAAAATATCAATACATTAGCGTTATTAATATCACAAAACTATAAAATTAACTTAAAGGTGACATTTGAAGAACTAATTGACCCACTGTAGGTTCATGTTTATTTCGCGTTTTTTATGACAAAAATAATATTTAAAAACATGACCACACAAATGATAAAAGTATTAGCATTACAACTGCTAACATTTTTTAATTTTTATATCGCAATATTTTTATTTAAAACGTATTCTTTTCTCTCGCTTCCGCCTACTAGCATTAAAAAAGTCTCCGGTCGGGCCGCAATGCATTATGGGATAYGCTGGGCCGGGAAGGATCCATCAGACCTGTCCTTCGATTCGGGCCAAAGGAAGGACGTATTTGTCGGCCGCATCGGAGGAGTCTTCGGTTTTGGACGGCCTTCGTCACGGCGTTGTGACGTATGCGGCCGACGAATTCGGCCTTCGGAGGACCTGTCCTGCCATTTTGGACACAGCCAATACCTCGTCTTTAACAATTTATACCTGTTTTAGTTAGCTGTTCGCTGGCTTAAAGTCTGCAAAATCCTGTTTAGTGGAAGCTAATTAGTCCGCTAACATTTTTTAAAGTTAGTGAAAAAGCTAATCCGCTAAACTAAACATTAGTTCTGCTATTAGCTGTTTAGAGTAACCAATCCCACCACTGGGTATCGAATATACCTAGTCTTCAACAATTCAAACCTGTGTTTGTTCACTAGCCTAAAGTCTGCAAAATCCTATTTAGTGGAAGCTAGTTGGTCAGCTAACATTTTTTTTAAATTAGCAAATAAGCTAATCTGCTAAATGAAACATTAGCTGTCTTATTAGCTGTTAGCAGACTAGCTGGTTCATTTGGATGTGGAGGAGCAGTATCTCTACTTCCAGTTTACTTTGCAGAAAACTTGTTTAACTGCCTGTTTGTTCGATCTTATTAATTATTTCACTACCCGGAGTTCATGAGCAGAGAGCTTCACCTTTCAGCTCCAGCACAGAATCCATAAAACTGCAGCAGCTGCACCGATCTGTCTGTCGATCGTTCATTCTGAGAAACTCCTCCTTACAGGAGTTCAAGAGAGGAAATTTAAAAAAAAAATCAAGCCATCATTCTGTATTTCTCAGGCTGAGGTGCGTAAAAACCTGCGAGTTAGATGGAAATAAGTCCTGCTCCAGTTCTGACGCCCGCTCCGCTGAGAGCGGCGAGTTCCCACCGAGTCAATAAGATCCATAACGCCTCGTTCTGCTGCCATCTGGGCCGCCAGCGAGCAAGTGAACGAGAGGCTAAGTGGCTTTCAACACCTTCCTCATCCACTACATCAGCTCAGCAGCAGGCAACTCAGCTTGTAATGATTTAGCTGTTGGCCTAAAAGATGCTTTCACTTATCGAGGATTAGATTACAGCGCTCGCTGTTTGATCACCAACAGTCGGCTACACTCGAGTCGACGTTACCTGCAGCTGATTCCATCCTGGAGCGTCGAAAAAAATAACACGTAAAAGTGCTGAAGAGTGCAGAAACCAGAGAGGAGCAGGAAGAAGAGCCAGTGGTTGAAGGAATGTTGACGAGTTCATCAACTTCCTGTATGAGAAGAGACACGTCTTTTCTCTGCTCTTCAGTCTGGCCACGCCCACTTACACCTGTTCTCTGTTCCATTGAGCTCAGCCGCCTCCCATCCCCTCATCAGCCCGAGTCCGTCCGTCCCCTCAGTCTTCATCCACACCTCAATGGAGCAATATGTCTTCACACCAGCAGCGAAATGCTAACATTAGCACAACTGTAGGTAAAAGCTAAAATTAGCAACTAAATATAGTATAACTGTAGATAAAAGCTAAAAATAGCAACTAAAATTAGCACAACTATAGGTAAAAGCTAAACAGCACAGCTGTAGATAGTTTAAATTCGCACAACTGATGCTAAAAGCTAAAACTAGCAGCTAAGTTTAGCACAACTGTAGAAAAATGCTTAAATTAGCACAATTTGTGGTAAATAGGATAATTGTTAAGAACAAATATTAGCACACTAATAGCAAAAATCTGAAAATAGCAAACTTGTGGAGTGGTTAGTAGCTAAATTTAGCATACTATAGATAAAAGCCGAAATTCGCAGAACCAGAGGCAAATAAGACAACTGTAAAATATTAGCACACCAATAGCAAGAAGCTAAATATAACAGCTAAATTTAGCATAACTGTAGATAAAAGCTAAAAATAGCAACTAAAATTAGCACAACTGTAGGTAAAAGCTAAACAGCACAGCTGTAGATAGTTTAAATTAGCACAACCGAAGCTAAAAGCTAAAACTAGCAGCTAAGTTTAGCACAACTGTAGAAAAATGCTTAAATTAGCACAATTTGTGGTAAATAGGATAATGTTTAAGAACAAATATTAGCACACTAATAGCAAAAATCTGAAAATAGCAAACTTGTGGAGTGGTTAGTAGCTAAATTTGGCATACTATAGATAAAAGCCTAAATTCGCAGAACCA